>NC_090272.1:112787298-112808566 GCF_040414725.1 Anabrus simplex
ACCAAGGTGATGGACATTACATAATTTGTCAATGAATGGAAACCAAACAAGAATGCATGGATGACCAGAGAAATCATCACAGATTCATTAAATTAACTGGGCAGGAAAATGACCTGTCAGAAGAGGAGAGATTATTCCTTGATAATATGACATCACATCCAGATATTATACTGCAAAATGTGAAGATTGTAATTTTTCCACCAAATGTAACTCAGTTTTTTAGCTGCTTGACCAAGGAGTGATCAGAACTTCAAGATATAAAGTACAGACAATTAGTGATGAAGCACATTGAATCAGAACTTAACGAGAATGATGAAACCCTTCAAACACTGATGAAGGAACTGAATTTTCTCTTTTGAGGGTAATAAATGTATAGAAAAACGTTACAGTTCATTATAATTTTCAGTTTTTACATAGTTAATCTATAACTGTGAGGTTCTTCAGTCTATCAAAACTAGTTCATGATAAATAATATTAGAATCGAGCAAGTTGGCCATACGGTTAGGTTGCAAAGCTGCGAGCTTGCACTCAGGAGATGGTGGGTACGAATCTCACCATCGGCAGCCCTGAAGATGTTTTTTCTGTGGTTTCCCGTTTTCACACCCGGCAAATACTAGGGCTGTACCTTAATTAAGGCCATGGCTGCTTCCCTCACAATCCTAGCTTTGTCCATGCTTGTGTTGTAGAAAACTGTCAATGTGTTAGTACGATGTAAACCACTAGCAAAAAAATAATTAAATAGACAATAACTACAAAGGAAAACGTTTAATAACAGATTATACCAGCAAAAGATAAAATTTAATTCATTCATTTGTTTTAACTGTATTTATCCTGAATTAGTTTCGACAGAACAAAGAACAGAATTTGACAGTACGGAAGCAACACGACAGTTAATTTATGCAGCAGGTTACAGGGTAGATGCAAACACTTACATCAAAACTGATTAAGACCTTCCAACACAGAGCAAGAATGCAGGCATAAAATTATTCTTCAGTAGGTCAACAGGAGGACAATAATGAAGTTTCTGATGATTGCAGCAGTAAGGCTATGCTAATACCGACTGTACCGACTTCGAAGGGAATAGGGAAATTATATGCTGCCAATATGGCAATGTGAGGGTCTTGGCATTGTTAAGTGATTGAAGGAAACCTATAATACCCTAAACTATGAAAATGGTGTAAATTTGACACAAGACACAATTGTACGTAGTGAAAATATAATTGGTAAGCTTAAGTGTACAAAACAAATGAACATTAAGGAAAACAAATGAAGATTAAGGATTATTTTTTTTTAGTGTTAATATATTTTCTGTAGATTGTTCCATGTAAAGTACTGAAATTAAGTTTCAAAAACTCCAAAGTTAATCTTATTTGTAATACTGTGTAATCGCATATGGTTTGTTACAGTGGAAGCCATTTCTTTTCAGTTTCGACTCAGTTAATCTACCAGTTATTTAAAAAGAATTGTGTTTGGTGTACAGTCTGCTCAATACCATACAGGTTTCCAGAATAGTGGGTTTTGTTTTTCTCTTCCACGTGCTGTACTGCAGGAGCAGTGCATCTACGACTTTCTCATGTGAGTATAGCACATTGCAAAAATGTAGTACTGTATTTGGAGTAACTTAAAAATGTGTGTGTTACATTCATAACACCATGCATTCCTAATTTATTATTACTGTCATGGTATTTTGTTAAAACCTCCCTCCCTAAGGGACACCTCTCCTTAACAGACATTTCTTTCGGTTTTGATAGAGTTTGTTAAAAAGAGGTTTCACTTTCACAATACACTGTAAATGAAACAAAAGTGTAAAATAAGGATAGCTTTGTGGAATACTGTAGTGCATTATTTTGGGAGTGGCCCTTGTACACAGAACAAAGATATTTTTGAAGACTTTTGTCCAGAGAGTAACACAGTATGGTGGTGAAACTTGGACAATAATTGATGCAGAAAGACAGAGAAGAGAAGTCTAAGAAATGTGGCTTTACAGAAGAACGTTGAAGGTGCAATGGGTACATTGGATCACAAAGAGATACTGGATCAAAGTAGCGAGAAGAAAATTATTTGGAAAAATTTGACCAGGAGATGACAGATACATCTGAGACACCTCCAGTTATTTTTTAAGGCGGAGGCCAGGACATGAAAAACAAACTATAGAAGCTGTAGTATATAAAAGTTATGTAAAGATTAAATGGTTAGCATAAGAAAGGGTTAATGGAAAGTTTTATCAAAACTTTCTTGGACAGCTGACCCCAAAAATATACAGTATTTCATAATATTATTGATCTAGGGTCAAGAAGCTAGCAGTACTGATAAGCTGTCCATTGTTTTCCAAGGATGTTTCTTTATCTAGTCTCAAGAAGTGAAAAAAAAAACCAGCATTATCTTGTACACTGTGAACTACATATATGGACTAGCAAAGGCAGTTTCTACATGCTCACTGTGAGACCTAAATGATCCATTGGAGCTAGGCTTTATACTTGGAAACAGTTAAATACAAATCTTAATACAGTTTTCATTCACAATCACAATAAGGCCAGCCTCAGGAGCTTTGCTGCTTCATGTGATAATTGCAAGTGATTCTCTCCTTAGACACAACTTTGAGCAAAGTAAGCAGTGAGGGTCATGGCATTTAGACACAGTGGGGGCAGGTCGCCCCCCACTTCCCCTTCCCTTTGCTCTACAGGTAACGATGTGGGCCGGGTAAATACCCAGTGGGAAGGTAAATAAAAATTGGGTATTCACCTGGGTATATATCCAGTGGTCATTTAAATACCAAAAATGAGGGTATTTTCAGTTTTTGAGCTTTGTACAACACTTTTTGATGTGTTGATGAAGTGTTGGACAAACGAGGACTGAAACACAGGTATTTGATGCCTTAAATTGAGATCAGGAACAATATTGATCCTTTAAAACTAAAAAAAAAAAGGAAAATGGACGTCTGGGTATTTTTTGGGTATTTATATGTTTTGGCACTGTAACCTTATCTTTCTTAGTTCTTAAAGTGCGTTTTTCCTTAAACTAAACTAAAAAATTGGATAAAACCTTTTGGTTGTTTTGTGCTTTAAATTTTTAATAAATATCAAGATACTGAGGTCGAGTTTTATTACGGTACTGGAAATGAGCAACAAAGATGTGGGAGGGAAAAGCTACTTTTGTAGTAAGAGTAGACTATATGCATATTAATTGAAATATTTGTAAGCCAAAACTCAAAAGGTAACAAAATATATTGAATAGAAAGAACATTTTTTTTAAATGCTTAGTAAAAGTGCTTTAAGTTATTTTTCATTCAATTTGAAACATAAAAATAAATAATAATTTTTTAAATCATACTCTAAATAATATAAATGCATGTCAGGAAGTTTTTGTAGTACGTGGGCTCTATAATGGGTGAAGATGTATGCCAGCAAGCATGTGGGTTGGCAACACTGCTCAGCTCATCCTACCCAGAATTCAAACTGACACTGTACTTCCCTCCCATTTTCTATTCTCTGCCTGATGCCTACTGTAGTTAACCTAACTTTTTCAGTGTAGTGGAGTTGTTAGTTTATAGCGGCAACAGATTTTCATTTCAGTCTTTTATCTGAACTTGTATGAAGGGATCTTTAGCTTAAGTTGATGTTTTATGTCAAAACACTTGATAACATTTTTGTGACTTATTACCGTAGTGTGAGAAAAATGGGCAAAAAAGGGTCCAGCTTGGCAGTTATTTAAAGACAATAACAAAGGCGGTGTTGTCTGCAAGTATTGTAATGTTGTATACAAACAAGCTAATGTTAATAAAATGACCAATCATATCAGAAAATGCTTTTAAAATATCCTGAAGAAATGAAGAAAATTCTTGTTCAGCCAAACATCCAGCACAAAGAAAACACCTGAATATCTTCAACAGCAAGAGGAATTGGAAGCAGATGTGTCTTTTGAACCAGAAGAATCAAATCCAGGGCCAAGTTCAAGTAGCAGCCAAATTTTTAATTTAACATCCCCAGGCAATGTGAGTAGCCTATCTGGAAGGAGTGACCATTATCAAGCGCCAACGGAGGAGACTTATTGACCTTTTTGGACCACATGGACAGTCAATTAAATGTAAGTAAAGTACATTTTTTTGTTTATACTATATTGCAGTTCAGTTACAAGTATAAACATTACGTCCGGTGACTGGTACCCATTTAACTGCAGTATCTTCTTGAACACAATCAATTTGCCTAAGTAACAAGTTTGGGTAATTGTTTACAATTACTGTATCACCTTCGATTTTTTCATACTTTTATATTTACCTTCTGTAATTAGGTGTCGCAAACGATGCTAACTGCCTGTGGAGGCAGTTGCTTCTGCGAGCGCTACACGACGGTGTAGCGGTTTAGCGCTGGACAGTTCAGCGATAAAGGCTCGCAGACAATAACTTCCTTATCGGACTTTCAGACATGTCAATACACATTTGGGACACCTAATTTTGCTTCTCTTTTTATATCAGAAAGTAAATAGTAACTAGTCTTGTAAAGGGAATGTTTACTCAAGAACACTTGTTTTGTTGTAGGCTATAATAACAATATGACATGCCTAATATATATATATATACATTTTTTTTTAGGAAAGCCTCAACCAAAGTTTGGCAAAAGCAGTCTTCATAAGCGGAGCTCTGTTATCTATGGTTGAACATCCACTTTGGTTAGAATTCTTGAAAAAACTTCGTCCATCTTACAAACCACCATCCAGGTATCGTCTAACTTCTTCATATCTTGAAGCTCAGTATGCAGAAATGCAAAATGAAATCGCAAGCCAGCTAAATGACTCAAAACACTTACATTTACAGTGTGACAGTTGGAGTGATATCAGAAATGAGTCAACAGTAAACTTTGTCATCTCAAAACCAGAACCACTTTTTGTGGAGTTTGTAGCAACAAAGGAAAACAGACACAATGCACCTTACTTAGCTGAGTTGATGATCAATGTAATTGAAAGATATGGTTCTGAGAAGTTTCTGGTAGTAATTGGAGATAACGCTTCCAACATGAGAGCTGCTTTGGCCTTGGTTAAGGAGAAATATCCGTCAATCATACCACTTGGTTGCCTTGCTCACCTCTTGCATCTTTTATGCGAAGATATTTTAAAATGTAACACTGTGAAATCTTTCATGGCAACTGTTATTAGCATAGTGAAAAGTGCCAAGATCAGCCACATCCTGAAAGCATTATTTGACTGACTTCAATTAGACAAAAAGTTTGAAGACAGAATATCTTTGAAACTTCCTGGGCACACTAGGTGGGGAAGCAACTTGTTTTGTTTACAAAGTTTACTAGCAAATAAATCTGTGCAAAAGCTTGCTGTTAGTGAGGAACAGAGATGAGGATGCTGAAATCACACCAGAAATGAAAAGGCAGCTACTTGGTGATGGAGTGTTTTGGGTTCGAGTTCAAAAGCTGGTGAACATTTCTGATCCAATCATTGAACTTTTTACTGCCTTTGAGTCCAACACCCCCATAATCCACAATGTTTTCACAAAGTTTCACAAACTACACAACACTCTCAAGCAAGAAATTCCAGAATCCCCTCTTTACAAATATGAAGAGAAAACTGTGCTAGCCAAACTGGAGAAACGTGTGAAATTTGGTGTTGGCCAAATTCATCTGGCTGCCGACTTACTGAACCCTTCATCTCAAGGTTGCAATTTGAGACCTGTTGAACTGCTTGATGCTATTGAGTTTGTTTCTGAAGTTGGCAATAGCATGGGAACAAAAGTAGTTGAACTTCGGCAAAACATTGCGGTCTACAGAGACAAAGAGGGGCTGTGGCAGCGGCCCTTTCTTTGGGAAGGATTAAAAGATACTGAAAAAGAGAAAACAATTTTTTTTTTTGCTAGGGGCTTTACGTCGCGCCGACACAGATAGATCTTATGGCGACGATGGGATAGGAAAGGCCTAGGAGTTGGAAGGAAGCGGCCGTGGCCTTAATTAAGGTACAGCACCAGCATTTGCCTGGTGTGAAAATGGGAAACCACGGAAAACCATTTTCAGGGCTGCCGATAGTGGGATTCGAACCTACTATCTCCCGGATGCAAGCTCACAGCCGCGCGCCTCTACGCGCACGGCCAACTCGCCCGGTAAGAGAAAACAATTAGCCCTATGTTATGGTGGAGGAGCTTGAAAGGAACATGTTTTTTTTTTTTTTTTTTGCTAGTTGCTTTACGTCGCACCGACACAGATAGGTCTTATGGCGACTATGGGACAGGGAAGGGCTAGGAGTGGGAAGGAAACGGCCGTGGCATTAATTAAGGTACAGCCCCAGCATTTGCCTGGTTTGAAAATGGGAAACCACGGAAAACCATTTTCAGGGCTGCCGACAGTGGGGTTCGAACCTACTATCTCCCGAATACTGGATACTGGCCGCACTTAAGCGACTGCAGCTGTCGAGCTCGGTAGGAACATGTGTGCTAGCTGATGTTGCTGTGAGAATTTTAGGCGCTCCAGTAACATATGCTGATATTGAAAGAACGTTTAGCACATTCAGCTGGATTCACTGTAAGAAAAGAAACCGACTTACAACTGAAAGGGCTGGACAGTTAGTTTGTCACACAACTGAAATCTGCTAAACAAAACTCCAAAACCAAGAAAAGAAAAGAGTCCAAGGAAACAAGGCAGGTGAAGTGAAATAGAAGTTGAAAACACCAATAATGATCAAATGCAAGTTTCCTGTAGCGACGATAGCGAGGACAGCAATGATGGCCACATTTCGCTCTCAGATGAAGAGTACATCTCTGAGTGTGATGAAAACTCAGATTAGTTTACTTGTACTACTCAACTGATAGTTTTCATTGTAAATTGGAATATAGGTCTAAGCCTAAAAAGATTCATTATGTATGATTATGAATAGCGTAATACATTTGTTAAGCTTCATTAACCTAAATTAAGTAAGGCTTCTATTTTTTTTAACTTTTTTAGTGTAACTGTTAATTTTCTATTTACTAGTCTTTTTGGTTAGGCCTACTTGATTATTTATTTTATATATGAATGCTATTACAAACTGTTCTGGAAAACATATACAGTGTGTTGAAAACTGTATATTACACCTTTTGTAGAACTTGGCCAATGCTCTGAATAAATTTCCAACTTTTATCTCAATGTTTGCAAAAGGCCTAGTTCAATTCTAAGTTTTTCAGGTTATAACTATTGAATTTTATCTCCTGATCTAATTCCCAATTCTAATTCTGTTTCTAAGTCCCAATTCTAATTATATTTGATTAACTATCCAATGTTACATATCTAAAAAGTTAATGTACAATAGTTTGCATACCGGTACCCTTTTTTAAGGTTCAACTTACCACGGCACAGGATTTTTAATGAAAAATCTAAAATACCTGGGTATTTGCCCAAATTAGGTATTTACCCGAGTATTTACCACGATTTATAGGCATAGCCCTAGTCTAGGCACTCCACTCACTCCGCTTGCTGTATAATGCTGTACACGAAAACTCGGCGGCCGGTGATGCTCTTTCATTTTTAGTTTACAGGACTGCCGATAGGAGTGTTCTTTATGATCTGCGAGCGATCTGCCAACTGTTAAGGAAAAATCCACCAAGCCCACAAAATTTGATGCAGTATATGCCCGCGAAATTTGTTGTAGTATTGCTATGGCTTTGTGCGGAGGTTGCGAGCTGAAAATTACTTCATTTAATAGTTTGAAGGAGAATTTAGACGAGCTTTTGGACGTTTATCAATGGCACGAGTTGATAACGAGAGAGAGGAACTGTGAAAAGTGTGGGGAGCTCACGAAATTAAGTGTAGTGAGGAATAAAGTTATTTTCCGGTGCAATCGGCGTGTAGGAGTGGTGAAGTGTACGTGGAACGTGAGTGCGAGGAAGAACACTTTCTTCGAAAAATCACGCCTTTCCTTACACCAAATAGGGTTACTTTCTGTGTTGTGATGTCTGTTAAGCAAGCCGCAAACCCCTCTTCTTCAATTGGAGCTTGGTGTTGCGAAGCAGACTATTGTTGACTGGACTAGCTTCTGCAGTGAGGTGTGTGTGGCCTGGGTGGACAGGAACAAAAAGAGATTAGGAGGGGTTGGAGTGATCGTCGAAACTGACGAAAGTAAATTTGGTAAATCTAAATATCACAGGGGAAGGAATATTACAGGACAGTGGCTGTTTGAGGGAGTAGAAACAGGCAATTTCAAGAATTTTTTTGTTGTTCCTGTAGAAAGAAGGGATAAACAGACCCTGTTAGCGGTCATTCAGGAGTGGATTTTACCTGCATCTATTATCATTTCAGACTGTTGGAAAGCATACGATTGCTTTTTTTTTGCTTTACGTCGCACCAACACAGATAGGTCTTATGGCGACGATGGGACAGGAACGGCCTAGGAATGGGAAGGAATCGGCCATGGCCTTAATTAAGGTACAGCCCCATCATTTGCCTGGTGTGAAAATAGGAAACCACGGAAAACCATTTTCAGGGCTGCCGACAGTGGGGTTCGAGCCCACTATCTCCCGGATGCGAGGACGAGGGATTTGTTCACCTCAGAGCAAACTATTCCCTGAAGTTTATTGACTCTAGGAGGAGCGGAAGAGTTAATAGGGCTAACAGGTGTCAAATGCCGGGTGGTGGAGTTTCCGTCCACACCCAAAACATTGAGAACATGTGGCGTCACCTTAAACACGGCAGCTACTCCATTCCGGCATTCGGAAGAAAAAAGGGACACTTTGTAGGCTACCTTGCCGAATTTCTATTTAAAAGTGCTTTCCCCTTAGGAGAGAGAGTACAACATTTCTTCCGAACTGCCTGAGATCTCTACCCTCCCCTGCATTAAGGTAGGTTTTAATTTTCATTAACTTATGTTGTACATATATGTTAGGTTACAACCACTAAATTACTTTTTTCTTGCCGTGCAGGCAGTATGCACCGCGGTCATAGTTAAGTGCCCCTCGAAGGGAGTGTGACTCCCGAAGGGAGTGTGGCTCCCAAAGGGAGCCACTGTTCTCATGACAGAGCTTGGCCTGGATTTAAAATGATGATGATGATGCTTGTTGTTTAGAGGGGCTTAACATCGAGGTCATCGGTCCCTAATGGTACGAAATGAGATAACAACAAAAAATGAAAAGGATCCACTGACAAAAATAAAAAAAGTCATGAAGAATGAATGGATGGACATGAACACAACAAAAACAAAAAAAAACCAGTGGATCAGACTCAAAAAAGATTGTAAATAATAGTATTAGTGACCAAGGGACCACTTATAAAGCACAATGATGGTAATGGCACTTATCGGTAGTAAAGGAGAACCATGATATTTCTCAAACTGCGGTATTAGTCAAAGGTCGCGTAAACTCACGGTGTTCCAAACATTAAGGTACTACTCACAAGTATTGTACATCGTAAAGGTAACGCAGACCTATGGTGTTTCTCACACAATGGCGCCACTCATAGCCAATGCAAACCGATGAGGTTCCTCACCTAGGTGTACTAATCACGGGCGCCGGTATTCCCGTGGCGTTCCTACAGAGTGGGTACTAATCACTGGCAACGCAGACCTACGGTGTCGCTCGTATAGTGGTACAACTCACAGGCTATGCCCAGACGCGTGGTGTCGCTCACACGGGTACAACTCACAGGCAACGCCCAGACCTGTGGTGTTGCACACACGGGCACGACTCACGGGTACTGGAAACCCACACTGAACCCCACTCGAGTGCTATGAATCACAAAACTATGGAATACCTAACAGAGTGGTACTACTCGCAAGTAAAAGCGACCGATGGTGTTCCGCGCGTGATGGTACTAATCAAAAGTAGTTTCATGGTCCTAATACAATCATTCCTTGGTCGCGCCTTTTAGTTGCCTCTCACGACAGGCAGGGGATACCGTGGGTGTATTATTCGTCAGCCTCCCCCACCCACAGGCGGGGTGTGTTTGGTCCGCGAGAGGTATTTTATTTCCCTCAAGTCCGCCGGCAAGCCGGTTAGGACACCCCTATCCGCCACCTGGGACGCGCCACGTGGGAGTATCACCTCTCCCCCTGCTATGCCTGCGTAGCAGGTTCGTGGGATTTGATAGGTTACAGCTATTAAATTACATTTTTTTCTTGCCGTGCGGGCAGTATGCGTCGCGGCCATAGTTAAGAGCCTCTCAAAGGGAGTGTGGCTACCGAAGGGAGCCACTATTCTCATGACAGAGCTTGGCCTGGATTTAAAATGATAGGTTACAGCTATTAAATTACATATTTTCCTTCCCGTGTTTCTTGCTGTGTTTTTATTCTGCGCCGGTTGGTAATGGAATCAGAGTTAGGAATTATGGGAATGACGTCATGTCGGCCAATGACTGCGCTCATGGCTGGCCAGCTAATGGTCGATGGCGCGTGAGAACTTTCCTTGTGTTATAAAAGTAAACATACCTTTTTGGGCGGGCTGGGTGGGTCCCTGGCATTTGCAATGAACACATCTCTCTTCCGAAAGGATTTTGAGGTACAATTCATATATATTTCTTCGTGAAGTTATGTGTTATATACTGGAGTGCCTAGGGTAGGGCGCTACCGATTTATAAATACCGGGGTATTTTACATCACTATCTACAGGTACACCAACTGTGCAACAAAGCAGCCAGAAATATCACCACATCAAAAACCCTCTAAATAAAGTACAGGAAACTTCAAAATTTAAAAAGGTATTTGCCAAATAAATGCTAGTAAATGCATATTAAAATGCTCCCGATCTTTTAGTATTTATTCAGACACATAACAATGAAACATAACAAGTTCTAAAAATTAAATGAGACACACCTCTAAAATGACTGCAATTGTTGGCTGCTACTCATTTCCAAGAATAAGTTTTTCTCCTGTAATTCTTATTACAAGTAATGAACTTCATTCCGGTTCTGTATTGACTTTAAATATTAAATGGCAAACTTGTATTGAACAGGTGGACTTTACACAATTAAATTCTTTTAGAATTTTTTCTTTTAGACTTTTATCTTAGATACCTGCACTTATTCTTCTTTAAGTTTGTTGGCTCTGTGGAGATGTTGCTAATGACTGATCAAGCCAATGTTCACATGAAATATGCAGGCACACAGGTCACATCTAAAGGTGGGTGGAGGATGCGGTTGGATCTGATGTAGTTTCCATTTTCATGGGTTTCAATTTTTTGTCTGCAACATGCCTGCCCAAACAGTCAGACACGTTTTACAGTAGCTTTGCAACAAAGAACACTGTTTTGTGCAGTTGTTGTGCAGCTGTTAGCATTTATGTTGGTGCTATTCATAGTCTCCTTAAGCTGGTCTTTCTAACGTTTCAAAGGAGCACCTTGAGGCCTTTTGTCATGACCAATCTCACCGTACAGAAGTTGTTTAGGCAGTCTGCTATCATTCATACGCTGGATGTGATCAACTAAACTGATAAGTGATGACGAAGGCTTCATATGCGTCTTGTCAAAAACTGCAACATTGCTTATGTAGTCATCCCATGTAATGTTCATGATGGATCTAAGTTTCTACTGATGGAAGAGTTCCAGTTTCTTTATGTCACGACAGTAAAGTGTCCAGATTTCACATCCATATAGTAATGTTGTTATGACTGGAATTGTATATCCACCAACATACTATTTCTTCCTGCCAATTTGATCATTAGTCATGAAATCTCTTGAACCACCTATTTCTAAAAAACAAAACTAGTCACTGCATAGATGCAAAACGTAACAAACCTGATCATAGCTTCAATTCATCTTCAGGTGCCAGAGGAGCAAAATGTTTGTCAAGAAATTCTGGTGTCACTTCCTCTAAAGTGGCAGGTTTCCACTCTGGCTTGCGACCTTTATCAATTAGAAGGGCTTTCACTCCTAAAAAAACAAAAAAGACATTAGATTTTTAATGCAATGTAATACAAGTATATAAGTTCGTCAGGAACTTACAGGTCTAAATCAAGAAAAGTGTGTTACATGTTACAATTCGTAAAGTACGTAACCATTCATTTCCATTTCATTACATGGCGTGCTACAAGTAACTTATGTTAAGTTTATTAAGCCACAATTAATTCTGGAGGCCCAATTATTAGGTCTGATTAACAACTACTAGAAGAAATGGAAGCAAGTTGTTGCAAATACAACAAAGAAATTAATTTAATTGTTTTAGAAAGACTGTATGATGATTTGTCTTTGACATTTTATTTTAATACAAATATTATACCCCTATCAGTCAGTTAAATTCTTCTATATCAACCTCGTTGCATGTTCCAATAAATTTTCTATTGTTTTCAGGAGGTCAACAGAAGAGCAAATTTCCAGCATACGTACGAGATCAGAGATAAATTTTTAATGCTTTATCACCATCATCATCATCATCATCATTCTAAATTTGAGAGATCCTTTGGCAATGTCTGGCACCCCTTTACCTGCATTTTCAAAAAATGAACTATTATCATCATTAATTAGGGGTATACAAAGAATATAGTCATCCCTCGTTATGCACGTTCTCACTTTACACGTTTCTGCTATAGCACGATTTTAAACAATACATAATTATACACAATATTTAAAAATATACAAGTTAGACTGCAGATTCACAATCACCCTATGGACAGTTTCATGACCGACTGTGGAGCGTTGCAAGGCAGCATGTCGTCAAATCTCAAAGAGAGCGATGAGTAGCTGTGTTGCGTTGTTTCAGGGTTGACTGGCGGCGTGTGGTCAGTATTATAAAGAGGGCATTGAGTTAGCAAGCTGTGTTTTATTGTTTCTAAAAGCAGTATGGAGAAAAGAAAAGGTGATCAAAATGCTTCCAAAAGCTTAATGCAAAGAAAATCAATAACACTTGAAGAAAAGCTGGAAGCACGCTGTAGACATTGTCATAGCTACAGGAATCTCAGAATCAACCCTGAGAACCGTAAGAAGTCAAGCAGAGGAAATTAAAGAAAGCTGCAAAAGTGCAACCAGAATGATGTCATCCAAGATAACACAAATACGGGAACATAAAACTGAGTTGTGTGTCATTGTGTGTATGTTGTGTGAATGGGTTTTCTTCATTTATTATTATTATTATTACTATTATTAGTATTGTCACATTAACTGCTGTACTGATATGTAGGCCTAACTTAGTCTTAGAATTATCTGTCCGTAGTATTATTTCTTTTTAGAATTTCTAAGTACTTTTATGTTTACATTTTTAAATTTTGTTTATAGTGGTTAAGTGTAAGAGAGGGCCGTTAGCCCTAACTTCGCCACAAATGTAAGTCAGGAATAAATAAATAAAATAAAATAAACAATTATGAAGAAAATATAACGAATGTTGACCTAATGGATTGAACATCAAACTGAAAATTCTATCCCGATATCCACCATAGTTATTCAGGCTACAGCAAAAGCTCTGTTTAAAGAACTGAAAACATCCTAGTCTGCAAGTGCTGGTTGGTTTGAACGTTTCAAAGGACGACATGGATTCAATAACCTTAAGCTAACAAGGGAGGCTGCAGGAGCGAATGTTGTTGCTGCTGAAAATATTTCTTTACTATTACAAGCAGTGACTGAGAAGCATGGATATTTGCCACAATAAGGAGCTGTGTTAAATCTGGATGAAACTGGCTTGTTCTGGAGAACATGAAATCAAACCCCTGTTAGTTTAGCACTCCAAGAACCCACGAGCCCTCAAGGGCTACTTTAAGCAAGAACTGCCAGTTGTTTGGTGCTCAAACAACAAAGCTTGGATAAAGGAGCTGTGATTGAGTCCTACTTCTCCAATGAAATCCATCATGCCCTGCAAGCTTATTGTAAGAAAATAAATGTGCCCTTCAAAATCCTGCTACTTTTGGATAACGTGCCAGATCATCCTCTAAGTATCAAGAATGCTGATGAGAACATCAGTGTTTTGTTTCTGCCACTGAGCACAACATCCCTGATTCAACCCATGAGACCCAGTCATTTCATCATCAGACTGAAGATTTTCAAAGTTATGTAGCACAAAGAGTTTCATACTGTATTAAAGGCATGAAAAAAAAAACTTGCACTTGTTTAAAACTCATAGGCATTTTATTTATTCCTTGAAATAGTCTGTATGTCCTATCTAACACATATTATAATACATTCACTTTACACGTTTCCGTATTACGCGATGATTACTTGGAATGAACTAATCTTGTAAAGTGAAGGATACCTGTATAGCTGAGAATCAAGTAAAAACATTGTTCTACAACCTGCAATGATCACCATTACTACTATAACTTTTGTTTGTATTTTACATTTTGCATTGGAATTCTTTCCTTATACTAGGATAAAGCAAGCAAGCTAATTCCAAGATTAAACTAAGTTTTATAGATTTAAGGCCCAGTAACAACTTGCAGTTGGCTGATAACTGGTATAATAGTCTGGCTAAGTTGTACAGACTTGTGATCTTAAAAGATGAAGCAGGTTAAGTAAATATATATGAAAATTGTATAAGATCGATCTGAAGATACTATAGATTGACATTAGAAGGAATTTTACTACCTATTTACAGAATACTTAGTAGAGAGTATCCAAACAAATAGTGTATTTTAGTTACTGCATATCGAGTACTGATGAGTGTGACTCAGGGTTAAGGCCCACAGTTCAAGGCTTGCTAAAAACAATGTGTGTGTGCCAGGCTGAGTGGTTCAGACGGTTGAGGTGCTGGCCTTCTGACCCCAACTTGGCAGGTTCAATCCTGGCTCAGTCCGGTGGTATTCAAAGGTGCTCAACTACGTCAGCCTCATGTTGGTAGATTTACTGGCACATAAAAGAATTCCTGCAGGACTAAATTCCAGCACCTCAGCGTCTCCGAAAACCGTAAAAGTAGTTAATGGGATGTAAAGACAATAACGTAATTATTATTATTATTATTATTATTATTAATAAAAAGGTAGTTCATGGTGTGGGTTACTGTATAGTACGCAAACCTTTTCTTGATCCCTGGGCTCCATAGTGCTGAATGGGAACTGGGGATCAAGAAAAGGTTCGTGTACTATAGTCACGTCCTAGTTTGTGAACCTTGGGCAACGGCTGCGTGGCCTAGTAAGTGGTCCTGAGAGTCGGGATACCAGTTGCTATGGAATGGGAGTGGGCATCTTAGACATATTTTGAGTCGTGGCCCTCCTTGTGCTCAGGCAGCTATGACTATACAATCCACCGGTGGTCCGTTAGAAGAGAGATCCTCACTTAGACTATGTGCAAGTAGGGTAGCATCCTGCTTCATGAATTTACCAAGCTCAGAACATTTTAAGCAAGCCTCAGAGTTTTGGGTCTAACGGAGTCCCACCCTCATTTGACAGGTGAGGGAATCCTTGGAAACAACTTGGCGAACGAAATGGAATTCGATGGGGGAGTTATCAATATTACTGGGGCTTATGGAAGAAAGAAAGTAGAACTAGCTGAGTCAGCAAAGAAGATGCATCTGGATGTATAAAGGGCACTAGGTCCGATGTGACCAGTCTTTCCCCAACACAGGAGTCATTTCCTCCAGACAATGGTCAACAGTTAATCCACGAGCAAAATTGTAGCGGATAATTCCGCGATATTCACCTTTAGACCACACTGACATCTTAACTTGCTTTAAATCCCACTGCTCGGTAACAACTGGTGTGAAGGTCGCGCCTTGCTGTCTCCTAGACCGGTTCTCACCCCTCTTTTCATCCCTCACCATAACAGGGGCGTCCAGCCAACCGTTTTGCATATTGCGAAACTTTCCTAGTGCCCTTTGTACTGAAGGATATGAAAAGGGTGATTGATAAATGCGGGGAAGATACGGAAGCTAGTAGGAACGGGAAACGTATGCTGGAATTCTGTGCTAGTATGGATTTAGCAGTTACGAATACATTCTTCAAGCATAAGGCTATTCACTGCTACACATGGGAGGCTACGGGTACCAGATCCATAATAGACTATATCTTAACAGACTTCAAATTCAGGAAGTCTGTTAGGAATGCAAGGGATTTTCTGATGATACAGACCCCTATCTGATCTGTAGTGAACTAAATATCTCCAGGCCTAGAGCAGAGGAAGTGAAATCTGTCTACAAACGAATAAGGGTAGAAAATCTCCAGGACGATGAAATTAGACAGAAGTACATGGATATGATTAGTGAGAAGTTTCGAACAGTGCACAGTAAGCAGGTTCAGGATATAGAAATAGAATGGGTGGCATACAGGGATGTTGTAGTAGAAACAGCAAGGGAATGCCTAGGAACAACTGTGTGTAAAGACGGGAAAAAGTGAGCATCTTAGTGGAATGATGAAGTGAGGGCAGCTCGTAAATGTAAAAAGAAGGCTTATCAGAAATGGCTCCAAACAAGGGCCGATGCAGACAGGGAATTGTACGTAGATGAAAGAAACAGAGCAAAACAAATAGTTGTTGAATCCAAAAAGAAACTGTAGGAAGATTTTGGTAATAGCCTGGAAAGGCTAGGTCAAGCAGCAGGGAAACCTTTCTGGACAGTAATAAAGAATGTTAGGAAAGGAGGGAAAAAGGAAATGAATAGTGTTTTAGGTAATTCAGGTGAACTCATAATAGATCCCAGAGAATCACTGGACAGGTGAAGGGAATATTTTGAACATCGTCTCAACGTAAAAGAAAATCTTCCTGATGGTGTCGCGAACAACCAAGCTCATGAGAAGGAAGAAAATTATGTTGGTGAAATTACGCTTGAGGAGGTGGAAAGGATGGTAAATAAACTCCATAGTCATAAAGCAGCAGGAATAGATTAAATTAGACCTGAAATGGTGAACTATAGTGGGAAGGCGAGGATGAAATGGCTTCATAGTGTGGTAAGATTAGCATGGAGTGTTGGTAAGGTACCTTCAGATTGGACAAAAGCAGTAATTGCACCTATCTATAAACAGGGGAACAGGAAGGATCTCAACAATTATGGAGTTATTGTTTATTATACCAGGCAAAGTATTCACTGGTATCTTGGAAGGGAGGGTGAGATCAGTGGTTAAGAGGAACTTGGATGAAAATCAGTGTGATTTCAGACTACAGCGGGGCTCTCAGGATCAGATTTTCAGTATGCGCCAGGTAATTGAAAAATGTTACGAGAGGAATAGACAGTTGTGTTTATCTTTCGTAGATCTAGAGAAAGCATATGGCAGGGTACCAAGGGAAAAGATGTTCGCCATGATGGCAGACTATGGAATTAAGGGTAGATTATTAAAATCAATCAATCAATTGATGTTGGAATGAGTTCTTGGTTCAGGGTACTTCCAGTGGTTAGACAAAGCTGTAATCTTTCACCTTTGCTGCTCATAGTTTACATGAATCATCTGCTGAAAGGTATAAAGTGACAGGGAGGGGGAGGGATTCAATTAGGTGGAAATGAAGTAAGCAATCTGGCCTATGCTGACGACTTGGTCTCAATGGCAGATTGAGCTGAAAGCCTGCAGTCTAATGCAATGAATATGGTATGGAAAGTAGTCTCTTGAAGACTAAACTGATGTCAGTAGGTAAGAAATTCAACAGAATTGAATCTCAGATTGGTGATACAAAGCTAGAACAGGTAGAAAATTTTAAGTATTTAGTTTGTGTGTTCTCCCAGGATGGTAATATAGTAAGTGAGATTGAATCAAGGTGTAGTAAAACTAATGCATTGAGCTTGCAGTTGCGATCAACATTGTTCTGTAAGAAGGAAGTCAGCTCCCAGAAGAGGCTCTTTACATCGGTCTGTTTTCAGACCAACTTTGCTTTACGGGAGCAAGATTGGATGGACTCAGGATATCTTATTCATAAGTTAGAAGTAACAGACATGAAGTAGTGAGAATGATTGCTGGTACAAGCAGGTGGAAATAATGGCAGGAGGGTACTCAGAATGAGGGGATAAAGGCTAAGTTAGGAATGAACTCGATGGATGAAGCTGTACGCATAAACCGGCTTTGGTGGTGGGGTCATGTGAGACAAATGGAGGAGGATAGGTCACCTGGGAGAATAATGGACTCTGTTATGGAGGGTAAGAGAAGTAGAGGGAGACCAAGACGACGATGGTTAGACTCAGTTTCTAACAATTTAAAGATAAGAGGTATAGAACTAAATGAGGCCACAGCACTAGTTGCAAATAGAGGATTGTGGCAATGTTTAGTAAATTCACAGAGGCTTGCAGACTGAACGATGAAAGGCATAACGGTCTACAATGATAATGTATGTATGTATGTATTATTAAAAACAATGTGAAAGTGAACCTTAAAAATAGTCCAAAGAGAACTTTCACTCTTAAGGTTTAGGAACCTTTGGGTATCCTTAGCCCCTTGAGCTGCCACCTGGGTGACTGCCCTAAATGCAGATCAGTATTGATTTATTGATTTTATGAATTCTGGAACCAAGTATTAACAGATAATTTGTTGTCATGGACATTACCGAAGAGCTACACAAGTAGGACCACAATTCAGAGTATGTTCAAGATGCTTATTCCTATTCCATAGCAACTGGTATAGGTTCCTACTCTTAGGACCACTTGTTAGATGGCTCAGCTATTATCCTTGGTGCATGAAGTACGAAGTGACTACAGGAACCCACAATACGAATCACAAAAATAAATGGACAATACTTTATCGTTTCTGCTTACTATCTTAATAGAATGACCAGTTTCCACTGACTTTATATGACAGCAAAGAATAAAAGATTGTTAAAAACAAGTGCATTGAGTGTTAAGTACTGAATGTACGATTTAACTTTGACAGACCTTTACACCGTCACCGGCTCTATTTACATTTTTATGCAGTTCTGTATGAAGAAAATATGAGCAAATTTTTCACCTAAAATGAGAACACTTAGAAACCTTACAAGCAGGTAGAAATTGTAAAAGCTAAATAAACCAACAAGTGACAAATTACCTGTAAGTCATATAACAGACTACATTACACTACATTACTTGATAATCTGAAATTTTTGTTTCCTCATGACCCATCATTACTTTGAACAGGATTATGACATAGAAACAAGCTTCCTGGGTAGCTAGTGGACAAAGAGAATGTTGCACACATAACATAGCATCCTGTGTGATCTTGTCTAAAGAGGAATGAAATGGGAGTACAATGTCTTTCTTACAGTTAAGCAGAGAATCAGCTTTCATAGGCACTAGTTCATTGATGGGAATTCAATCTAATGCTATTAACATGCAGAGAAGCTACCTCTGTGGATCAGTGATAGAGTGTCGGTCTCTGGATCCCAAGATAGCGGATTCAAGCCCGGCAGAGGTAGTCGAATTTTTGAAGGGCAGAAAAAAGTCCATTCAACACTCCATGTCGTTTGATATCGCCATGTAAAAGATCTCTGGTGACACATTTGTTGTTTACCCGACAAAATTCATTAAATTTCAGCCACGGACGCTCAAGAGAGCTTCGGTTTACTCGGTCTGCCATCTAGTGGGCCTAGAGTAAAACGGAACGTCAAAATTGACAAGCAGACAGCCAGATGGCGTCAAATTGAAATGTTTGCACACGGTAGCTGAGGCTATACGATTATTATTATAACATGCAGAGAGTTTCATGCAGCTATTCATTGCTTATTGAAAACTATAAGGATAGTGCTAAATAAAATAATTTACATTGTGTACCTTCATAAAAATCATGACCCTCACAAGCGTGAACTCCAAGACGATATTCTACTATCAAGCATTCTTGCAAAGTCTTGTTTACACCTTCATCTAGTTCCCTTTTGGTTACCTTCATAGAAGTAGGAGACATTTGTCTTAATGTTGTCAGTGTTTTAATTGCCCACTCTGAACAGTCTTTTTCCAGCCTTACCAATATTTCTTCTACAGTAGGTGCTGAGAAAATCTGATCAATCTGTTTTAGATAAGGAGCAAGACTGAATTCTACACTGTGTCCTTC
Source organism: Anabrus simplex (assembly GCF_040414725.1). Classification (NCBI taxonomy): domain Eukaryota; kingdom Metazoa; phylum Arthropoda; class Insecta; order Orthoptera; family Tettigoniidae; genus Anabrus; species Anabrus simplex. The sequence continues at coordinate 112,807,102 of NC_090272.1, forward strand.
ACTTTCTTTTGTGAACGAATTCAGAATACCTTCTGCTTCTTTCTCAGGATTTGCACATTCAAGGAGTGCGTTTTCTAAATCAGTTAACCGTGTACTCTCACAATAATGTGTGGCAATTCCTGCCTTAAGATTGTCTTTTCCTTTTAATCTATGTCCAGTAAGTGCCAAATATAAACCTAACTTCCCACCAAGTCGTGGAAGAAAGTAACTACCACCCACATCAGGAAATAAACCAATTGCAGTTTCAGGCATGGCAAACAATGTTCGCTCAGTTGCAACACGATAGTGTCCATGCACTGATAATCCTACACCTCCTCCCATTGTTATACCATCAATTAAGGCAATGTATGGAATGCTGTAAGTACCTATAAGATTATTTAACGTGTACTCTCTTCGAAAGAATTCTTTTCCAACATGATTGCCTTTCAATCCTTCCTGAGCTAAAGATTTAACATCACCACCAGCACAAAACGCTTTTTCACCAGCGCCTTTTATTATAACCATCTTCTTTTCACATTCCCATTCCTTCATTTTAGGAAAAATTTTGTTACACATTGATGTATTCAAAGCATTCAGTGCTTTGGGTCTGTTGAGGATTATCACACCTTTATTATTTACAGACTTAAACAAAACATCTTCACTATCAGAACCGGTAGATGACATCCTCTTCAAGCAAGTAAAACCTAGACGTACTCTTGAACCCCTCATTATGGAGGTCACGGACAGCTTCCACATTGCAATCTGCAAATGACAAGCAAAAAATATCAAGCATAATTAAGTACACAAACCTCACTTTTATAAACATACTACTTTTTTTAAAAAAATAGGAAGAATACTTGCAACTAAGTTACACTAGAATGAAAAGCAAGGTGCTCGTGAAAGAAAGCCACAACGCTATTGTTTGGCCCTGGTTTAGTTGTACGCGGTTGTACGATTATGATCAATATTTCGTTTGGGTACTGATTAAGGTTAAGTTTTTCGCGTAATTCGCATTATCAATGGGAAGTGTGATTTACTGCGTTTTCAAGCAACAGGTTAATATAAGATGCTAACTAGCCAGATTCACAACAAATTCACCTCTTAAATTATTGCGATAGAATCGCTGATCCAATACGCTGGGTAATCACATCGGGATGATAGGTTAGGACAAGGTTACGAGGTTAGGAGCGACTCATCAAGTCGGCCGTGGCCTACTTGACAACGTGAGTTACGTGCACCGCCATCTCGATCCTCCTATACTGCAAGAGCAGTTATAACAGCCAAGGATCATAAGATCATAGGTTTGTTCCAACAAGAACGGGGACAGTTTGCAAACTGGCAGACGCATGCGCAGTACGGAAAGAGCGTTCCAACAAACTTCAAACTCAAACGCGGACTCGGAGTCGGTTGTTCCAACAGACTATGGACCGTTCATGAACCAGTTTGCGAACTGGCAAAGCAGTTCGTGCTCCAGAGCAAGTACTAG
>NC_090272.1:117876166-118054600 GCF_040414725.1 Anabrus simplex
AAAACCGGGAAAATGAAGCTCAATCTAAGGTAGAAGGAGTCGAGATACGGCAAAAAGTCATAGGACCAAAGTTGTAGATCTCTTCATTTTAAGGCACGAAAGTGCAGTCCGTTTATTGATAACAATTGCCGTTTAGCCACAGGAGAGCTCGAAACGAAAGCCTGCACCGTCATTGAATTTGGCTTAATATTTCGAATTTTTTAGTGGATAAAATATTAAATATTTTAACTTTTTGCAATTTCTACGTCGGTTACAGGCTAGGAGCTAGAACTTTGCCAAATATTAATTTTCTAGGGCACTGCATCACGGTATCCGCCATTTTGTTTGGGGGGAGGGGGGCAAAAATTTAAAATTTAAAATTTTTGGAAATTTTCCGTAGGTTACACGCTAATAGCTATCACCTTGCCAAATTTCAAGTTTCTAGCTCATGTCGAAGTGGGCAAACATTTATGTCAGTCAGTGAGCCTTGCGGCTTTATATATATAAGATAAGATAGAGCCAGGCAATGTGCACGCTGAATAGTGCAGGCTTTCGTTTGGAAATTTATTGCGAGCAAACGGTGCATCGTATCGCGGTACGGTTTGCGGCGTTAGGCGACCCTTTTAGTGGTCTATATTACTATCTTTGGCGCTTTCTCCTGCCCCGCATATTTATGCCATAGAAAGAGGTGAACGTTTCGATCCATGTCAAATTTCGCCCACTTTTCACAAATTGAAAAACAATTTTGCCAACTTGGCAGACAGCTACAGTCTTGAAACTTTGCAGGCAGGTTGACGATGAAACGACCTATAATTTTGGTTATTTGAGGTTTTGCCGTATCTCAACGGGTTTCGCCATAAATTGCTTAAGAATCATCAATTAGGCCGAAATTTCAATAGTGTTCCCACATGTACCCTCCGTTTTCCCATATTTGCAAGGCAGCTAGAATAACGAAAGTCGGTCTACATATGGCCAATGACGTTGCCAAGGAGTGTCCTGAATTTCGTTCATCTATCCATGTTATGAGTGTGTGAATCAGTAAAATCATTTATGGAAATTTAACAAAAATGACCAAAACCGGGAAAATGAAGCTCAATCTAAGGTAGAAGGAGTCGAGATACGGCAAAAAGTCATAGGACCAAAGTTGTAGATCTCTTCATTTTAAGGCACGAAAGTGCAGTCCGTTTATTGATAACAATTGCCGTTTAGCCACAGGAGAGCTCGAAACGAAAGCCTGCACCGTCATTGAATTTGGCTTAATATTTCGAATTTTTTAGTGGATAAAATATTAAATATTTTAACTTTTTGCAATTTCTACGTCGGTTACAGGCTAGGAGCTAGAACTTTGCCAAATATTAATTTTCTAGGGCACTGCATCACGGTATCCGCCATTTTGTTTGGGGGTAGGGGGGCAAAAATTTAAAATTTAAAATTTTTGGAAATTTTCCGTAGATTACACGCTAATAGCTATCACCTTGCCAAATTTCAAGTTTCTAGCTCATGTCGAAGTGGGCAAACATTTATGTCAGTCAGTGAGCCTTGCGGCTTTATATATATACTCGCTTTCGCTCGTTGGGGGCTGCGCCCCCAAACCCCCAATTCCTCTATATTACAAGTGGTCTTATGGGAAATTACTGTGAGGAATGGGTACTTCGTTACGGAAAACGGATTGTGCCACCAGACGGCCCATTTATTTGCGTATATTTTTGGTCCTAGAATATTTTCTCGTACCGTATATTCACGATTTATAGCAAAGAAAGCGTTAAACGTTTGGACGTGGTGCAAATTACGTACGATTCTCACAAGATATGAAATATTTTCCTAACGTAAAGGGGAGTTATAGTCTTGAATCTTGGTAGGTTTATCGTGGTTGAAACGCTCTATATTTACGTTCTTTGATGTTCTGTCGTATCTGCATCGAGTTAGAGGAAGATTGGTGTAGAACCTTGGATTAGGAGTACAGTGTTTACGTATTACTTCCGTTTTCCATTTTTGCAGGGTGCTAGAACCATGCATTTTGCTCACATATGATCCACGAACGTTCCAACGAGCCTGCCATATTTCATGATTCTGTCGGTCTTATAAGTGTCTAAAACAGTAACATTAATTAGGGAAAATGTAAAAAAATGGACGTCAAATCTGAAAAAGCAGCTCTATCCAAGTCATAAGGGATCAAGGTACGACTAAAATTCCCGTGACCGAAGTTGTAGATCTCTTCATGATGGGATCCGAACGCCTGGTCCATTTGGCGGTAAGACTTACAGTTTAGCCACCAAAATCCTCGAAACGTTAGTTATCACCATCATGAAAACTGCTTCCAGATTTCGATAATTTCTGGAGATAAAAACGTTAAACAATGCAACTCTTTCGAATTTCTCCCTCGGTTGCAGGCCAAAGTTGTAACTGCGACAAATATTAATTTTCTTGCGCACGGCAACACATCGTCCACAATTTAGTTTAAAGAAGGGAAATAAAAATAACAAAAAATCAACATTTAGCCAGGCAATGTGCATGCTAAATAGTGCATGCTTTCATTTGGACATTTATTGCGGGCAAACGGTGAGTCGTATCGTGGTACGGATTGCGGCGTTAGACGACCCGTTTAGTCGTCTACATTACTGTATTAGGCGCCTGCTCGTATCCCGCATATTTATACCATAGTAAGAGGTGAACGTTTCGAGCTATGTCAAATTTCGTCCACTTTTCAAAAATTGAAAAATAATTTTGCCAACTTGGCAGACAGCTACAGTCTTGACACTTTGCAGGCACGTTGACGATGAAACGGCCTATAATTTCGGTTATTTGAGGTTTTACCGTATCTCAGCGGGTTTCGCCATAAATTGCTTAAGAATCATCAATTAGGCCGAAATTTCAGTAGTGTTTCCACATGTACCCTCCGTTTTCCCATACTTGCAAGGCAGCTAGAATAACGAAAGTCGGTCTACATATGGCCAATGCCGTTGCCAAGGAGCGTGCTGAATTTCGTTCATCTATCTATCATATGAGTGTGTGAATCAGAAAATAATTTATGGAAATTTAACAAAATTTTGCGAAACCGGGAAAATGAAGCTCAATCTAAGGTAGAAGGGGTCGAGATACGACAAAAAGTCATAAGACCAAAGTTGTAGATCTCTTAATTTTAGGAGTAGAAAGTGCAATCCGTTCATTGATAGCAATTACCGTTCGGCCACAAGAGAGCTCGAAACGAAAGCCTGCACCTTCCTATATATTGATTCGGTGGGAGGGGGTTAATTATTAAAAATTTTAGCTTTTCGGATTTTTCCCAGGGGTTACAGCCTAATAACTATCAGAATGCTGAATTTCAAGTTCTTTGCTCATCTGGAAGGATCTACCCCGAAATTTTAGTCCGAAACCTTGATTGGGTGGAGGGGGGCTACATAGGAAATGATTCAGCTATTTGCATTTTTTCCTGGTGTTACAGCGGAATAGCTATCAGATTACCGAATTTCAAGTTCCTAGCTCATCTGGAACTGAAGGGTCTGAACCGAAATTTGAGTCCGATATTTTGATTCCGTGGGGGGCTAAATACAAAAAAAATTAACTTTTTGGAATTTTTCCTTGGGTTACAGCCTCATATATATCAGGTTGCCGAATTTCAAGTTCCTAGCTCATCTGGAAGGGTCTAACACGAAATTTCTTTGATTGGGCGGAAGGGGGGCTAAATATAAAAAAATTCAACTTTTTGGAATTTTTCCTTGGGTTGCAGCCTAAAAGCTATCAGACTGCCGAATTTCAAGTTCCTAGCTCACTTGGAAGTGGGCAAACATTAATGTCAGTCAGTGAGTCAGTGAGTCAGCCTTGTGGCTTTATATATATAAGACTCGCTTTCGCTCGTTGGGGGCTGCGCCCCAAACCCCCCATTCCTCTACATTACAAGTGGTCACATGGAAAGTTACTGTGACGAACCGGTACTTCGTTATGAAAAATGGATTGCGCCACCAGACTGCCCATATATTCGCGTACATGTTTGGTCCTCTAATATTTTCTCGTACCGTACATTCACATTTTATAGAAAAGAAAGCGTTAAACGTTTCGACGTGGTGAAAATTACGTACGATTCTCACAAAATAAGAAATTATTTTCCTAATGTAACGGGGGGATTTAGCCTTGAAACTTGGTAGGTTTATCGTGGTTGAAACGCTCTATATTTCTGTTATTTGATGTTTTGTCGTATCTGCATCGTTTTCACCGTAGATTGGTTTAGAACCTTGGATTAGGAGTACAGTGTTTCCGTTTTACTTTCGTTTTCCCGTTTTTACAGGGTGCTAGAATCATGCATTTTGCTCATCTGTGACCCACGAACGTTCCAGTGAGCCTGCTAAATTTCATGAATCTATCGGTCTTATAAGCGTGTAACACAGTAAAATTAATTACGGAAAAAGTAAAAAATTGACGTTAAATCTGAAAAATGCAGCTCTATCTAAGGCATAAGGGAGCAAGATACGACTAAAATTCCCGGGTCAGAAGTTGTAGATCTCTTCGTGATCGAATCCGAACGTCTTGTCCACTTACAGTTTAGCCACCAAAATCCTGGAAACGTTAGTTAGCACCATAATGAAAATTACTTCCAGATTTCGATATTTTCTGGAGATAAAAACGTTATACAATGCAGCTCTTTCGAGTTTCTCCGTTGGCTGCAGGCCAAAGTTGTAACTACGACAAATTTTAATTTTCTGGCGCGCTGCAACATATCGTCTACAATTTATTTTAAGGGACGGGAAGTAAAAATAACAAAAATCAACTTTTGGAGCTTTTACACAATACAGCCTAATAGCTATCATATTGCCAAAATTTCAAGTTTCTAGCTCATGCGGAAGTGGGTAAACATTTATGTCAGCCAGTGAGCCAAACGGTTTCATATATATATATAATATAGAGCCAGGCAATGTGCACGCTAAATAGTGCAGACTTTGGTTTGGAAATTTATTGCGAGCAAACGGTGCGTCGTATCGAGGTACGGATTGCGGCGTTAGACGATCCTTTTAGTCGTCTACATTACTGTCTTAGGCGCTTTCTCATATGCCGCATATTTATGCCATAGAAAGAGGTGAACGTTTCGATCCATGTCAAATTTCGCCCACTTTTCACAAATTGAAATATAATTTTGCCAACTTGGCAGACAGCTACAGTCTTGAAACTTTGCAGGCAGACTGACGATGAAACGACCTATAATTTTGATTATTTGGGGTTTTGCCGTATCTCAACGGGTTTCGCCATAAATTGCTTACGAATCATTCATTAGGCCGAAATTTCAATAGTGTTTCCACATGTACCCTCCATTTTCCCATACTTGCAAGGCAGCTAGAATAACAAAAGTCGGTCTACATATGGCCAATGACGTTGCCAAGGAGCGTGCTGAATTTCGTTCATCTACCCATCTTATGAGTGTGTGAATCAGTAAAATCATTTATGGAAATTCAACAAAAATGACCAAAACCCGGAAAATGAAGCTCAATCTAAGGTAGAAGGAGTCAAGATACGACAAAAAGTCATAGGACCAAAGTTGTAGATCCCTTCATTTTAGGGTACGAAAGTGCAATCCGGTTATTGATAGCAATTACCGTTGAGCCGCAAGATAGCTCGAAACGAAAGTCTGCACCGTCATTAAATTTTGCTTAATATTTCGAATTTTTGAGTGGGTAAAAGGTTAAATATTTGAACTTCTTGCAATTTCTACGTCTCTTACAGGTTAGGAGGTAGATTTGTTCCAAATGTTAATATTGTAGGGTACTGCATTATGGCGTTCGCCACATTGTTTGGTGCTAGGGGGGCAGAGGATTTTGATTGGGCGGTGCAGGGGTAAATATGAGAGGGTCGCGTAGCTGTGAGCTTGCATTTGTGAGATTGTGGGTTTGAATCCTACTGTACCGGGCAAGTTGGCCCTGCGGTTTCTTGTAAGTTATAGATTGTATGACTGCTTGTCGTTTTTGCTGATGCATGAACCACGGGCAACTGTTAAGTGGCCACCGTTGGTCCCATAACCCGTTACAGTGAAGCATTTTACTCAGTGGGACAATGTGTAATACTTCACAGAATTTTACCTAGTATAATTCAGGATATGAAAAGAGGATGGGTAACATACAGGTAGACTATTCTGTGCATAGTAGAAACAGCAAGGGAATGCCTTGGAACAACTATATGTAAATACTGATGTCTTCAATGGCAGGAGGGTATTCAGAACAAGGAAATAAAGACTAAGTTATGAATGAACTCTATGTATGACCTGGCTTCGGTTATGAGATGATCAGAACCGTAGGCATGGTGTCAAAGTTGTGGTCGTGTTCCCAGTGGCAAACTTTATTTTCCAGATTATAGGTTTCCAAACGGAACCGAGTGAAGTGGCCGTGCGGTAAGGGTCGCGTAGCTGTGAGCTTGCATTTGCGAGATTGTGGGTTTGAATCCCACTGTACCGGGCAAGTTGACCGTGCGGTTAGAGGCCCGCGGCTGTGAGCTTGCCTCCGGAAGGTAGTGGGTTCGAATCCCACTGTCGGCAGATCCAAAGATGGTTTCCCGTGGTTTCCCATTTTCACACAAGGCAATTGCTGGGGCTGTACCTTAATAAAGGCTATGGACGCATTGCCGAATTACAAGATCCTAGCTCATCTGGAAGGGTCTAACCCGAAAATTGTGTCCGAAATTTTGAATCGGGGCGGGGGGGGGGGGGGCGGGGCTAAGTATGAAAAATTTGAACTTTTGAATTTTTTCCTTGGGTTACAGCGTAATAGGTATCAGATTGACGAATTTCAAGTTCCTAGCTCATCTGTAAGGGTCTAACCAGAAATCTGAGTCCGAAATTTCGAGTTGGTGGGGGAATGGCAAATGTGAAAAAATTGAACATTTTGGAATTTCTCCTTGGATTGCAGCGTAATAGGTATCAGATGCCGAATTTCAAGTTCGTATATCATCTGGAAGGTTCTAACACGAAATTTGAGCCCGATATATTGATTGGGCGGGGGGGGGGCTAAATATAAAAAATTTGAACATTTTGTAATTTCTCCTTGGGTTGCAGCCTAATAGCTATCCGATTGCCGAATATCAAGTTCCTAGCTCATCTGGAGGGGTCTAACCCGAAATTTGAGTGATTCGTTGGGGGGGGGGGCTAAATATGAAAAATTTGAACTTTTTTGAATTTTTCCTTGGGTTGCAGCCTAACACCTATCCGGTTGCCGAATTTCAAGTTCCTAGCTCATCTGGAAGGGTCAAACCTGAAATTTGAGTGATTCGTTGGGGGGGGGGGTAAATATAAAAAGTTTGAACTTTTTGGAATTTTTCCTTGGGTTGCACCCTAATAGCTGTCCGATTGCCGAATCTCATGTTCCTAGCTCATCTGGAAGGGTCTAACCTGAAATTTGAGTGATTCGTTGGGGGGGGGGGCTAAATATGAAAAATTTGAACTATTCGGAATTGTTCCTTAGGTTACAGCTAAATAGCTATCACATTGCCGAATCTCAAGTTCCTACATCATTTGGAAGGGTCTAAGATGAAATTGAAGTGTTTCGTGGGGGGGGGGGCAAATGTCAAAAATTTAAACTCTTTTGAATTTTTCCTTGGGTTGCAGCCTAATACCTATCCGGTTGCCGAATTTCAAGTTCCTAGCTTATCTGGATGGGTCAAACCTGAAATTTGAGCGATTCGTTGGGAGGGGGGCTAAATATGAAAAATTTGAACTTTTTGGAATTTTCCTCGGGTTGCAGCCTAATAGCTATCACATTGCCGAATCTCAAGTTCCTAGATCATCTGGAAGGGTCTAAAAGGAAATTTAAGTCTTTCGTGGGGGGGTCTAAAAGGAAATTTAAGTGTTTCGTGCGGGGGGATGTGAAAAATTTGAACTTTTTGGAATTTCTCTTTGGGTTCCAGCGCAATAGGTATCATATTGCCGAATTTCAAGTTCGTATATCATCTGGAAGGTTCTAACACGAAATTTGAGCCCGATATACTGATTGGGCGGAGGGGGGCTAAATATGAAAAATTTGAACATTTTGGAATTTCTCCTTGGGTTGCAGCCTAATGGCTATCCGATTGCCGAATTTCAAGTTCGTAGCTCATCTGGAAGGGTCTAACCCGAAATTTGAGTGATTCGTTGGGGGGGACTAAATATGAAAAATTTGAACTTTTTGAAATTTTTCCTTGGGTTGCAGCCTAATGGCTATCCAATTGCCGAATTTCAACTTCCTAGCTCATCTGGAAGGGTCTAACCTGAAATTTGAGTGATTCGTTGGGGGGGGCTAAATATGAAATATTTGAACTTTTTGGAATTTTTCCTTGGGTTGCAGCCTAATAGCTATCACATTGCCGAATCTCAAGTTCCTAGATCACCTGGAAGGCTCTAACATAAAATTTGAGCCCGATATATTGATTGGGACGGGGGGGGGGGCTAAATATGAAAAATGTAACCTTTTTGGAAATTCTCCTTCGGTTGCAGCCTAATAGCTATCAGATTGCTGAATTTCAAGTTCCTAGCTCATCTGGAAGGGTCTAAAACGAAATTTAAGTCTTTCTTGGGGGGGGGGGGGGGCTAAATATGAAAAAATTATACTTTTTTGAATTTTTCCTCCGGTTGCACCCCAATAGCTATCAGACTGTAGAATTTCAAGTTCCTAGCTCACTTCGAAGTGGGCAAACATTAATGTCAGTCAGTCAGTCAGTCAGTGAGTCAGTCAGCCTTGTGGCTTTATATATATAAGATAAGATAGAGCCAGGCAATGTGCACGCTAAATAGTGCAGGCTTTCGTTTGGAAATTTATTGTGAGCAAACGGTGCGTCGTATCGAGGTACGGATTGCGGCGTTAGACGACCCGTTTAGTGGTCTACGTTACTGCTTTAGGCGCTTTCTCCTATCCCGCATATTTATGCCATAGAAAGAGGTGAACGTTTCGATCCACGTCAAATTTCGCCCACTTTTCACAAATTGAAAAATAATTTTGCCAACTTGGCAGACAGCTACAGTCTTGAAACTTTGCAGGCAGGTTGACGATGAAACGACCTATAATTTTGCTGATTTGAGGTTTTGCCGTATCTCAACGGGTTTCGCCATAAATTGCTTAAGAATCATAAGTTAGGCCGAAATTTCAATAGTGTTTCCACATGTACCCTCCGTTTTCCCATACTTGCAAGGCAGCTAGAACAACGAAAGTCGGTCTACATATGGCCAATGACGTTGCCAAGGAGCGTCCTGAATTTCGTTCATCTATCCATCTTATGAGTGTGTGAATCAGTAAAATCATTTATGGAAATTTAACAAAAATGACCGAAACCGGGAAAACGAAGCTCAATCTAAGGTAGAAGGAGTCGAGATACGACAAAAAGTCATAGGACCAAAGTTGTAGATCTCTTCATTTTAGCGCCCGAAAGTGCAGTCCGTTTATTGATAACAATTACCGTTTAGCCACAAGAGAGCTCGAAACGAAAGCCTGCACCGTGATTTAATTTGGCTTAAAATTTCGAATTTTTTAGTGGATGAAATATTAAATATTTTAACTTTTTGCAATTTCTACGTCGGTTACAGGCTAGGAGCTAGAACTTTGCCAAATATTAATTTTGTAGGGCACTGCATCACGGTATCCGCCATTTTGTTTGGGGGGAGGGGGGCAAAAATTTAAAATTTAAAATTTTTGGAATTTTTCCGTGGGTTACACGCTAATACCTATCACCTTGCCAAATTTCAAGTTTCTAGCGCATCTGGAACTGAAGGATCTAACCCGAAATTTTTTTATTCCGTGGGGGGCTACGTACATAAAAATTTGAACTTTTTGGATTTTTTCCTTGGGTTACAGCCTAATATCTATCAGGTTGCCGAATTTCAAGTTCCTAGCTCATCTGGAAGGGTCTAACACGAAATTTCTTTGATTGGGCGGGAGGGGGGCTAAATATAAAAAAATTGTACTTTTTGCAATTTTTCCTTGGGTTGCAGCCTAAAAGCTGTCAGGCTGCCGAATTTCAAGTTCCTAGCTCACTTGGAAGTGGGCAAACATTAATGTCAGTGAGTCAGTCAGTCAGTTAGCCTTGCGGCTTTATATATATAAGACTCGCTTTCGCTCGTTGGGGGCTGCGCCCCCAAACCCCCAATTCCTCTACATTACAAGTGGCCCCATGGAAAATTTCTGTGAGGAACCGGTACTTCGTTACGAAAAAAGGATTGTGCCACCAAAAGGCCCATTTTTTGCGTATATTTTTGGTCCTATAATATTTTCTCGTACCGTATATTAAAGGTTTATAGCAAAAATAACCTTAAACGTTTTGACGAGGTGCAAATTACGTACGGTTCTCACAAGATAAGAAATAATTTCCTAACGTAACGGGGAGTTATAGTCTTGAAACTTGGTAGGTTTAACGTGGTTGAAACGCTCTATATTTACTTTCATTGATGTTCTGTCGTATCTGCGTCGAGTTCAGCAAAGATTGGTTTAGAACCTTGGATTAAGAGTACCGTGTTTACGTATTACTTTCGTTTTTCCATTTTTACAGGGTGCTAGAATCATGCATTTTGCTCACATATGATCCACGAACGTTCCAATGAGCCTGCCAAATTTCATGATTCTATCGGTCTTATAAGTGTGTAAAACAGTAACATTATTTATGGAAAATGTAAAAAAATGGACGTCAAATCTGAAAAAAGAAGCTCTATCGAAGGCATAAGGGATCATTTCACGACTAAAATTCCCGGGACCGAAGTTGTAGATCTCTTCATGATGGGATCAACACATCTTGTCCATTTGGCGGTACGACTTACAGTTTAGCCACCAAAATCCTCGAAAAGTTAGTTGTCACCATCATGAAAATTGCTTCCAGATTTCGATAATTTCTGGAGATAAAAACGTTAAACAATGCAACTCTTCCAAATTTCTCCGTCGGTTGCAGGCGAAAGTTGTAACTGCGACAAATATTAATTTTCTTGCGCACGGCAACACATCGTCCACAATTTAGTTTAAGGGAAAGGAAATAAAAATAACAAAAAATCAACATTTAGCCAGGCAATTTGCATGCTAAATAGTGCAGGCTTTCATTTGGAAATTTATTGCAGGCAAACGGTGCGTCGTATCGTGGTACGGATTGCGGCGTTATACGACGCTTTTAGTCATCTACATTACTATCTTAGGCGCTTTCTCGTATCCCGCATATTTATACCATAGAATGAGGTGATCGTTTCGACCCATGTCAAATTTCGTCCACTTTTCACAAATTGAAAAATAATTGTGCCAACTTAGCAGACAGGTACAGTCTTGAAACTTTGCAGGCATGTTGACTATGAAACGACCTATAATTTTGGTTATTTAAGGTTTTGGCGTATCTCAACGGGCTTCGCCATAAATTGCTTAGGGATCATAAATTAGGCTAAAATTTCAATAGTGTTTCCACATGTACCCACAGTTTCCCCCTATTTGCAAGGCAGTTAGAATAACAAAATTCGGTATACGTATGACGAATGACGTTGCCAAGGAGCGTGCTGAATTTCGTTCATCTACCCATCTTATGAGTGTGTGAATCAGTAAAATCATCTATGGAAATTTAACAAAAATGACCAAAACCGGGAAAATGAAGCTCAATCTGAGGTGGAAGGGGTCGAGATACGACAAAAAGTCATAAGACCAAAGTTGTAGATTTCTTCATTTTAGGATACGAAAGTGCAATCCATTTATTGATAGCGATTACAGTTCAGCCACAAGATACCTCGAAACTAAAGTCTGCACCGTCATTAAATTTGAAGATTTCGAATTTTTTAGTGGGTGAAATGTTAAATATTAGATCTTCTAGAAACTTCTACGTCGGTTACAGGCCTGGAGCTAGAGCACTGCTACTTTTTTTAATTTTGTAGGGCACTGCATCATGGCGACCGCCATTTTGTTTGGGGGGATGGGTGCTGAAATTAAAATTTCAATTTTTTGGTATTTTTCCGTAGGTTACAGGCTAATAGCTATAATATTGCCAAATTTCAAGTTCCTAGCTCATCTGGAAGGGTCTAACACGAAATTTCAGTCCGATAATTTGATTGGGCGGAAGAGGGGCCAATTATGAAAAATATCAACTTTTTGGATATTTTCCCTGGGTTCCAGCCTAATAGCTATCAGATTGCCGAATTTCAAGTTCTTTGCTTATCTGGAAGGGTTTAACACGAAATTTTAGTCCGATAATTTGATTGGGCGTAAGGGGGGCTAAATATGAAAAATGTCAACATTTTTGAATTTTTCCTTGGGTTGCAGCCTAATAGCTATCAGACTGCCGAATTCCAAGTTTTCAGATCATCTGGAACGGAAGGGTCTAACCGGAAATTTGAGTCCAATATTTTGATTCGATGGGGGCCTAAATACAAAAAATTTGAACCTTTTGGAAATTTGCCTTGGGTTACAGCCTAATAGCTATCAGATTGCCGAATTTCAAGTTCCTTGCTCATCTGGAAGGGTCTAACACGAAATTTCAGTCCGATAATTTGATTGGGCTCAAGGGGGGCCAATTATGAAAAATATCAACTTTTTGGATATTTTCCCTGGGTTCCAGCCTAATAGCTATCAGATTGCCGAATTTCAAGTTCCTAGCTCATCTGAAAGGGTCTAACACGAAATTTTAGTCCGATAATTTGATTGGGCGTAAGGGGGGCTAAATATGAAAAATGTCAACATTTTTGAATTTTTCCTTGGGTTGCAGCCTAATAGCTATCAGACTGCCGAATTCCAAGTTTTCAGCTCATCTTGAACGGAAGGGTCTAACCCGAAATTTGAGTCCAATATTTTGATTCGATGGGGGGCTAAATACAAAAAATTTGAACCTTTTGGAATTTTGCCTCGGGTTACAGCCTAATAGCTATCAGATTGCCGAATTTCAAGTTCCTTGCTCATCTGGAAGGGTCTAACACGAAATTTCAGTCCGATAATTTGATTGGGCGGAAGGGGGCCAATTATGAATAATATCAACTTTTTGGATATTTTCCTTGGGTTCCAGCCTAATAGCTATCAGATTGCCGAATTTCAAGTTCCTAGCTCATCTGAAAGGGTCTAACACGAAATTTTAGTCCGATAATTTGATTGGGCGTAAGGGGGGCTAAATATGAAAAATGTCAACATTTTTGAATTTTTCCTTGGGTTGCAGCCTAATAGCTATCAGACTGACGAATTCCAAGTTTTCAGCTCATCTGGAACGGAAGGGTCTAACCCGAAATTTGAGTCCAATATTTTGATTCGATAGGGGGCTAAATACAAAAACTTTGAACCTTTTGGAATTTTGCCTTGGGTTACAGCCTAATAGCTATCAGATTGCCGAATTTCAAGTTCCTAGCTCATATGGAAGGGTCTAACACGAAATTTCAGTCCGATAATTTGATTGGGCGGAAGGGGGCCAATTATGAAAAATGTCAACTTTTTGGATATTTTCCTTGGGGTCCAGCCTAATAGCTATCATATTGCCGAATTTCAAGTTCTTTGATTATCTGGAAGGGTCTAACACGAAATTTTAGTCCGATAATTTGATTGGGTGTAAGGGGGGCTAAATATGAAAAATGTCAACATTTTTGAATTTTTCCTTGGGTTGCAGCCTAATAGCTATCAGACTGCCGAATTCCAAGTTTTCAGCTCATCTGGAACGGAAGGGTCTAACCGGAAATTTGAGTCCAATATTTTGATTCGATGGGGGGCTAAATACAAAAATTTGAACCTTTAGGAATTTTGCCTTGGGTTACAGCCTAATAGCTATCAGATTGCCGAATTTCAAGTTCCTTGCTCTTCTGGAAGGGTCTAACACGAAATTTCAGTCCGATAATTTGATTGGGCGGAAGGGGGGCCAATTATGAAAAATATCAACTTTTTGGATATTTTCCTTGTGTTCCAGCATAATAGCTATCAGATTGCCGAATTTCAAGTTCCTAGCTCATCTGAATGGGTCTAAAACGAAATTTTAGTCCGATAATTTGATTGGGCGTAAGGGGGGCTAAATATGAAAAATGTCAACATTTTTGAATTTTTCCTTGGGTTGCAGCCTAATAGCTATCAGACTGCCGAATTCCAAGTTTTCAGCTCATCTTGAACGGAAGGGTCTAACCCGAAATTTGAGTCCAATATTTTGATTCGATGGGGGGCTAAATACAAAAAATTTGAACCTTTTGGAATTTTGCCTTGGGTTACAGCCTAATAGCTATCAGATTGCCGAATTTCAAATTTCCTTGCTCATCTGGAAGGGTCTAACACGAAATTTCAGTCTGATAATTTGATTTGATCGGAAGGGGGGCCAATTATGAAAAATGTCAACTTTTTGGATATTTTCCTTGGGTTCCAGCCTAATAGCTATCAGATTGCCGAATTTCAAGTTCCTAGCTCATCTGAAAGGGTCTAACACGAAATTTTAGTCCGATAACTTGATTGGGCGTAAGGGGGGCTAAATATGAAAAATGTCAACATTTTTGAATTTTTCCTTGGGTTGCAGCCTAATAGCTATCAGACTGCCGAATTCCAAGTTTTCAGCTCATCTGGAACGGAAGGGTCTAACCGGAAATTTGAGTCCAATATTTTGATAAGATGGGGGGCTAAATACAAAAAATTTGAACCTTTTGGAATTTTGCCTTAGGTTACAGCCTAATAGCTATCAGATTGCCGAATTTCAAGTTCCTAGCTCATATGGAAGGGTCTAACACGAAATTTTAGTCCGATAATTTGATGGGGCGGAAGGGGGGCTAAATATGAAAAATTTCAACTTTTTTGAATTTTTCCTTGGGTTGCAGCCTAATAGATATCAGATTGCCGAATTTCAAGTTCCTAGCTCACTTGGAAGTGGGCAAACATTAATGTCAGTCAGTGAGTCAGTGAGTGAGTCAGTCAATTAGCCTTGTGGCTTTATATATATAAGATAAGATAGAGTCGGGCAATGTGCACGCTGAATAGTGCAGGCTTTCGTTTGGAAATTTATTGCGAGCAAACGGTGCATCGTATCGCGGTACGGTTTGCGGCGTTAGGCGACCCTTTTAGTGGTCTATATTACTGTCTTTGGCGCTTTCTCCTACCCCGCATATTTATGCCATAGAGGAGGTGAACGTTTCGATCCATGTCAAATTTCGCCCACTTTTCACAAATTGAAAAATAATTTTTCCAACTTGGCAGACAGCTACAGTGTTGAAACTTTGCAGGCAAGTTGACGATGAAACGGCCTATAATTTCGGTTATTTGAGGTTTTACCGTATCTCAACGGGGTTCGCCATAAATTGCTTAAGAATCATCAATTAGGCCGAAATTTCAGTAGTGTTTCCACATGTACCCTCCGTTTTCCCATACTTGCAAGGCAGCTAGAATAACGAAAGTCGGTCTACATATGGCCAATGCCGTTGCCAAGGAGCGTGCTGAATTTCGTTCATCTATCTATCATACGAGTGTGTGAATCAGAAAATAATTTATGGAAATTTAACAAAATTTTGCGAAACCGGGAAAATGAAGCTCAATCTAAGGTAGAAGGGGTCGAGATACGACAAAAAGTCATAAGACCAAAGTTGTAGATCTCTTAATTTTAGGAGTCGAAAGTGCAATCCGTTCATTGATAGCAATTACCGTTCGGCCACAAGAGAGCTCGAAACGAAAGCCTGCACCGTCCTATATATTGATTCGGTGGGAGAGGGTTAATTATTAAAAATTTTAGCTTTTCGGATTTTTTCCAGGGGTTACAGCCTAATAACAATCAGAATGCTGAATTTCAAGTTCCTAGCTCATCTGGAAGGATCTACCCCGAAATTTTAGTCCGAAACTTTGATTGGGTGGAGGCGGGCTAAATAGGAAATGATTCAGCTATTTGCATTTTTTCCTGGTGTTACAGCGGAATAGCTATCAGATTACCGAATTTCAAGTTCCTAGCTCATCTGGATCTGAAGGGTCTGACCCGAAATTTGAGTCCGATATTTTGATTCCGTGGGGGGCTAAATACAAAAAAATTAACTTTTTGGAATTTTTCCTTGGGTAACAGCCTCATATACATCAGGTTGCCGAATTTCAAGTTCCTAGCTCATCTGGAAGGGTCTAACACGAAATTTCTTTGATTGGGCGGAAGGGGGGCTAAATATAAAAAGAAATCAACTTTTTGGAATTTTTCCTTGGGTTGCAGCCTAAAAGCTATCAGACTGCCGAATTTCAACTTCCTACCTCACTTGGAAGTGGGCAAACATTAATGTCAGTCAGTGAGTGAGTGAGTGAGTCAGTTAGCCTTGTGGCTTTATATATATAGGATAAGATAAGATAGTCAGGCAATGTGCACGCTGAATAGTGCAGGCTTTCGTTTGGAAATTGATTGCGAGCAAACGGTGCATCGTATCGCGGTACGGTTTGCGGCGTTAGGCGACCCTTTTAGTGGTCTACATTACTGTCTTTGGCGCTTTCTCCTACCCCGCATATTTATGCCATAGAGGAGGTGAACGTTTCGATCCATGTCAAATTTCGCCCACTTTTCACAAATTGAAAAATAATTTTTCCAACTTGGCAGACAGATACAGTCTTGAAACTTTGCAGACACGTTGACGATGAAACGGCCTATAATTTCGGTTATTTGAGGTTTTACCGTATCTCAACGGGTTTCGCCATAAATTGCTTAAGATTCATCAATTAGGCCGAAATTTCAGTAGTGTTTCCACATGTACCCTCCGTTTTCCCATACTTGCAAGGCAGCTAGAATAACGAAAGTCGGTCTACATATGGCCAATGCCGTTGCCAAGGAGCGTGCTGAATTTCGTTCATCTATCTATCATACGAGTGTGTGAATCAGAAAATAATTTATGGAAATTTAACAAAATTTTGCGAAACCGGGAAAATGAAGCTCAATCTAAGGTAGAAGGGGTCGAGATACGACAAAAAGTCATAAGACCAAAGTTGTAGATCTCTTAATTTTAGGACGCGAAAGTGCAATCCGTTCATTGATAGCAATTACCGTTCGGCCACAAAATAGCTCTAAACGAAAGTCTGCATCGTCATAAAATTTGGCTTCATATTTCGATTTTTCAGTGGGTTAATTATTCAAAATTTGAACTTTTTGCAATTTCTACGTCGGTTACAGGCTAGGAGCTAGAACTTTGCCATATATTAATTTTGTAGGGCACTGCATCACTGTATCCGCCATTTTGTTTGGGGGGAGGGGGGCAAAAATTTAAAATTTAAAATTTTTGGAATTTTTCCGTGGGTTACACGCTAATAGCTATCACCTTGCCGAATTTCAAGTTCCTAGCTCATCTGGAAGGGTCTAACACGAAATTTCTTTGATTGGGCGGAAGGGGGGCTAAATATAAAAAAATTGTACTTTTTGCAATTTTTCCTTGCGTTGCAGCCTAAAAGCTGTCAGACTGCCGAATTTAAAGTTCCTAGCTCACTTGGAAGTGGGCAAACATTAATGTCAGTCAGTGAGTGAGTCAGTCAATTAGCCTTGTGGCTTTATATATATAAGATAAGATAGTCAGGCAATGTGCACGCTGAATAGTGCAGGCTTTCGTTTGGAAATTGATTGCGAGCAAACGTTGCATCGTATCGCGGTACGGTTTGCGGCGTTAGGCGACCCTTTTAGTGGTCTACATTACTGTCTTTGGCGCTTTCTCCTACCCCGCATATTTATGCCATAGAGGAGGTGAACGTTTCGATCCATGTCAAATTTCGCCCACTTTTCACAAATTGAAAAATAATTTTTCCAACTTGGCAGACAGATACAGTCTTGAAACTTTGCAAACACGTTGACGATGAAACGGCCTATAATTTCGGTTATTTGAGGTTTTACCGTATCTCAACGGGTTTCGCCATAAATTGCTTAAGAATCATCAATTAGGCCGAAATTTCAGTAGTGTTTCCACATGTACCCTCCGTTTTCCCATACTTGCAAGGCAGCTAGAATAACGAAAGTCGGTCTACATATGGCCAATGCCGTTGCCAAGGAGCGTGCTGAATTTCGTTCATCTATCTATCATACGAGTGTGTGAATCAGAAAATAATTTATGGAAATTTAACAAAATTTTGCGAAACCGGGAAAATGAAGCTCAATCTAAGGTAGAAGGAGTCGAGATACGACAAAAAGTCATAGGACCAAAGTTGTAGATCTTTTAATTTTAGGAGCCGAAAGTGCAATCCGTTCATTGATAGCAATTACCGTTCGGCCACAAAATAGCTCTAAACGAAAGTCTGCATCGTCATAAAATTTGGCTTCATATTTCGATTTTTCAGTGGGTTAATTATTCAAAATTTGAACTTTTTGCAATTTCTACGTCGGTTACAGGCTAGGAGCTAGAACTTTGCCATATATTAATTTTGTAGGGCACTGCATCACGGTATCCGCCATTTTGTTTGGGGGGAGGGGGGCAAAAATTTAAAATTTAAAATTTTTGGAATTTTTCCGTGGGTTACACGCTAATAGCTATCACCTTGCCAAATTTCAAGTTTCTAGCGCATCTGGAACTGAAGGATCTAACCCGATTTTTTTTTATTCCGTGGGGGCTACGTACACAAAAATTTGAACTTTTGGGAATTTTTCCTTGGGTTACAGCGTAATATCTATCAGGTTGCCGAATTTCAAGTTCCTATCTGATCTGGAAGGGTCTAACACGAAATTTCTTTGATTGGGCGGAAGGGGGGCTAAATATAAAAAAATTGTACTTTTTGCAATTTTTCCTTGGGTTGCAGCCTAAAAGCTGTCAGACTGCCGAATTTCAAGTTCCTAGCTCACTTGGAAGTGGGCAAACATTAATGTGAGTGAGTCAGTCAATTAGCCTTGTGGCTTTATATATATAAGATAAGATAAGATAGTCAGGCAATGTGCACGCTGAATAGTGCAGGCTTTCGTTTGGAAATTGATTGCGAGCAAACGGTGCATCGTATCGCGGTACGGTTTGCGGCGTTAGGCGACCCTTTTAGTGGTCTACATTACTGTCTTTGGCGCTTTCTCCTACCCCGCATATTTATGCCATAGAGGAGGTGAACGTTTCGATCCATGTCAAATTTCGCCCACTTTTCACAAATTGAAAAATAATTTTTCCAACTTGGCAGACAGATACAGTCTTGAAACTTTGCAAACACGTTGACGATGAAACGGCCTATAATTTCGGTTATTTGAGGTTTTACCGTATCTCAACGGGTTTCGCCATAAATTGCTTAAGAATCATCAATTAGGCCGAAATTTCAGTAGTGTTTCCACATGTACCCTCCGTTTTCCCATACTTGCAAGGCAGCTAGAATAACGAAAGTCGGTCTACATATGGCCAATGCCCTTGCCAAGGAGCGTGCTGAATTTCGTTCATCTATCTATCATACGAGTGTGTGAATCAGAAAATAATTTATGGAAATTTAACAAAATTTTGCGAAACCGGGAAAATGAAGCTCAATCTAAGGTAGAAGGGGTCGAGATACGACAAAAAGTCATAAGACCAAAGTTGTAGATCTCTTAATTTTAGGAGCCGAAAGTGCAATCCGTTCATTGATAGCAATTACCGTTCGGCCACAAAATAGCTCTAAACGAAAGTCTGCATCGTCATAAAATTTGGCTTCATATTTCGATTTTTCAGTTGGTTAATTATTCAAAATTTGAACTTTTTGCAATTTCTACGTCGGTTACAGGCTAGGAGCTAGAACTTTGCCATATATTAATTTTGTAGGGCACTGCATCACGGTATCCGCCATTTTGTTTGGGGGGAGGGGGGCAAAAATTTAAAATTTAAAATTTTTGGAATTTTTCCGTGGGTTACACGCTAATAGCTATCACCTTGCCAAATTTCAAGTTTCTAGCGCATCTGGAACTGAAGGATCTAACCCGAATTTTTTTATTCCGTGGGGGGCTACGTACACAAAAATTTGAACTTTTGGGAATTTTTCCTTGGGTTACAGCGTAATATCTATCAGGTTGCCGAATTTCAAGTTCCTATCTCATCTGGAAGGGTCTAACACGAAATTTCTTTGATTGGGCGGAAGGGGGGCTAAATATAAAAAAATTGTACTTTTTGCAATTTTTCCTTGGGTTGCAGCCTAAAAGCTGTCAGACTGCCGAATTTCAAGTTCCTAGCTCACTTGGAAGTGGGCAAACATTAATGTCAGTGAGTCAGTCAGTGAGTCAGTCAATTAGCCTTGTGGCTTTATATATATAAGACTCGCTTTCGCTCGTTGGGGGCTGCGCCCCCAAACCCCCAATTCCTCTACATTACAAGTGGCCCCATGGAAAATTTCTGTGAGGAACCGGTACTTCGTTACGAAAAAAGGATTGTGCCACCAAAAGGCCCATTTTTTGCGTATATTTTTGGTCCTATAATATTTTCTCGTACCGTATATTAAAGGTTTATAGCAAAAATAACCTTAAACGTTTTGACGAGGTGCAAATTACGTACGGTTCTCACAAGATAAGAAATAATTTCCTAACGTAACGGGGAGTTATAGTCTTGAAACTTGGTAGGTTTAACGTGGTTGAAACGCTCTATATTTACTTTCATTGATGTTCTGTCGTATCTGCGTCGAGTTCAGCAAAGATTGGTTTAGAACCTTGGATTAAGAGTACCGTGTTTACGTATTACTTTCGTTTTTCCATTTTTACAGGGTGCTAGAATCATGCATTTTGCTCACATATGATCCACGAACGTTCCAATGAGCCTGCCAAATTTCATGATTCTATCGGTCTTATAAGTGTGTAAAACAGTAACATTATTTATGGAAAATGTAAAAAAATGGACGTCAAATCTGAAAAAAGAAGCTCTATCGAAGGCATAAGGGATCATTTCACGACTAAAATTCCCGGGACCGAAGTTGTAGATCTCTTCATGATGGGATCAACACATCTTGTCCATTTGGCGGTACGACTTACAGTTTAGCCACCAAAATCCTCGAAAAGTTAGTTGTCACCATCATGAAAATTGCTTCCAGATTTCGATAATTTCTGGAGATAAAAACGTTAAAC
Organism: Anabrus simplex; assembly: GCF_040414725.1. Lineage (NCBI taxonomy): Eukaryota > Metazoa > Arthropoda > Insecta > Orthoptera > Tettigoniidae > Anabrus > Anabrus simplex. The sequence continues at coordinate 117,897,032 of NC_090272.1, forward strand.
AATGCAACTCTTCCAAATTTCTCCGTCGGTTGCAGGCGAAAGTTGTAACTGCGACAAATATTAATTTTCTTGCGCACGGCAACACATCGTCCACAATTTAGTTTAAGGGAAAGGAAATAAAAATAACAAAAAATCAACATTTAGCCAGGCAATTTGCATGCTAAATAGTGCAGGCTTTCATTTGGAAATTTATTGCAGGCAAACGGTGCGTCGTATCGTGGTACGGATTGCGGCGTTATACGACGCTTTTAGTCATCTACATTACTATCTTAGGCGCTTTCTCGTATCCCGCATATTTATACCATAGAATGAGGTGATCGTTTCGACCCATGTCAAATTTCGTCCACTTTTCACAAATTGAAAAATAATTGTGCCAACTTAGCAGACAGGTACAGTCTTGAAACTTTGCAGGCATGTTGACTATGAAACGACCTATAATTTTGGTTATTTAAGGTTTTGGCGTATCTCAACGGGCTTCGCCATAAATTGCTTAGGGATCATAAATTAGGCTAAAATTTCAATAGTGTTTCCACATGTACCCACAGTTTCCCCCTATTTGCAAGGCAGTTAGAATAACAAAATTCGGTATACGTATGACGAATGACGTTGCCAAGGAGCGTGCTGAATTTCGTTCATCTACCCATCTTATGAGTGTGTGAATCAGTAAAATCATCTATGGAAATTTAACAAAAATGACCAAAACCGGGAAAATGAAGCTCAATCTGAGGTGGAAGGGGTCGAGATACGACAAAAAGTCATAAGACCAAAGTTGTAGATTTCTTCATTTTAGGATACGAAAGTGCAATCCATTTATTGATAGCGATTACAGTTCAGCCACAAGATACCTCGAAACTAAAGTCTGCACCGTCATTAAATTTGAAGATTTCGAATTTTTTAGTGGGTGAAATGTTAAATATTAGATCTTCTAGAAACTTCTACGTCGGTTACAGGCCTGGAGCTAGAGCACTGCTACTTTTTTTAATTTTGTAGGGCACTGCATCATGGCGACCGCCATTTTGTTTGGGGGGATGGGTGCTGAAATTAAAATTTCAATTTTTTGGTATTTTTCCGTAGGTTACAGGCTAATAGCTATAATATTGCCAAATTTCAAGTTCCTAGCTCATCTGGAAGGGTCTAACACGAAATTTCAGTCCGATAATTTGATTGGGCGGAAGAGGGGCCAATTATGAAAAATATCAACTTTTTGGATATTTTCCCTGGGTTCCAGCCTAATAGCTATCAGATTGCCGAATTTCAAGTTCTTTGCTTATCTGGAAGGGTTTAACACGAAATTTTAGTCCGATAATTTGATTGGGCGTAAGGGGGGCTAAATATGAAAAATGTCAACATTTTTGAATTTTTCCTTGGGTTGCAGGCTAATAGCTATCAGACTGCCGAATTCCAAGTTTTCAGATCATCTGGAACGGAAGGGTCTAACCGGAAATTTGAGTCCAATATTTTGATTCGATGGGGGCCTAAATACAAAAAATTTGAACCTTTTGGAAATTTGCCTTGGGTTACAGCCTAATAGCTATCAGATTGCCGAATTTCAAGTTCCTTGCTCATCTGGAAGGGTCTAACACGAAATTTCAGTCCGATAATTTGATTGGGCTCAAGGGGGGCCAATTATGAAAAATATCAACTTTTTGGATATTTTCCCTGGGTTCCAGCCTAATAGCTATCAGATTGCCGAATTTCAAGTTCCTAGCTCATCTGAAAGGGTCTAACACGAAATTTTAGTCCGATAATTTGATTGGGCGTAAGGGGGGCTAAATATGAAAAATGTCAACATTTTTGAATTTTTCCTTGGGTTGCAGCCTAATAGCTATCAGACTGCCGAATTCCAAGTTTTCAGCTCATCTTGAACGGAAGGGTCTAACCCGAAATTTGAGTCCAATATTTTGATTCGATGGGGGGCTAAATACAAAAAATATGAACCTTTTGGAATTTTGCCTCGGGTTACAGCCTAATAGCTATCAGATTGCCGAATTTCAAGTTCCTTGCTCATCTGGAAGGGTCTAACACGAAATTTCAGTCCGATAATTTGATTGGGCGGAAGGGGGCCAATTATGAATAATATCAACTTTTTGGATATTTTCCTTGGGTTCCAGCCTAATAGCTATCAGATTGCCGAATTTCAAGTTCCTAGCTCATCTGAAAGGGTCTAACACGAAATTTTAGTCCGATAATTTGATTGGGCGTAAGGGGGGCTAAATATGAAAAATGTCAACATTTTTGAATTTTTCCTTGGGTTGCAGCCTAATAGCTATCAGACTGACGAATTCCAAGTTTTCAGCTCATCTGGAACGGAAGGGTCTAACCCGAAATTTGAGTCCAATATTTTGATTCGATAGGGGGCTAAATACAAAAACTTTGAACCTTTTGGAATTTTGCCTTGGGTTACAGCCTAATAGCTATCAGATTGCCGAATTTCAAGTTCCTAGCTCATATGGAAGGGTCTAACACGAAATTTCAGTCCGATAATTTGATTGGGCGGAAGGGGGCCAATTATGAAAAATGTCAACTTTTTGGATATTTTCCTTGGGGTCCAGCCTAATAGCTATCATATTGCCGAATTTCAAGTTCTTTGATTATCTGGAAGGGTCTAACACGAAATTTTAGTCCGATAATTTGATTGGGTGTAAGGGGGGCTAAATATGAAAAATGTCAACATTTTTGAATTTTTCCTTGGGTTGCAGCCTAATAGCTATCAGACTGCCGAATTCCAAGTTTTCAGCTCATCTGGAACGGAAGGGTCTAACCGGAAATTTGAGTCCAATATTTTGATTCGATGGGGGGCTAAATACAAAAATTTGAACCTTTAGGAATTTTGCCTTGGGTTACAGCCTAATAGCTATCAGATTGCCGAATTTCAAGTTCCTTGCTCTTCTGGAAGGGTCTAACACGAAATTTCAGTCCGATAATTTGATTGGGCGGAAGGGGGGCCAATTATGAAAAATATCAACTTTTTGGATATTTTCCTTGGGTTCCAGCATAATAGCTATCAGATTGCCGAATTTCAAGTTCCTAGCTCATCTGAATGGGTCTAAAACGAAATTTTAGTCCGATAATTTGATTGGGCGTAAGGGGGGCTAAATATGAAAAATGTCAACATTTTTGAATTTTTCCTTGGGTTGCAGCCTAATAGCTATCAGACTGCCGAATTCCAAGTTTTCAGCTCATCTGGAACGGAAGGGTCTAACCCGAAATTTGAGTCCAATATTTTGATTCGATGGGGGGCTAAATACAAAAAATTTGAACCTTTTGGAATTTTGCCTTGGGTTACAGCCTAATAGCTATCAGATTGCCGAATTTCAAATTTCCTTGCTCATCTGGAAGGGTCTAACACGAAATTTCAGTCTGATAATTTGATTTGATCGGAAGGGGGGCCAATTATGAAAAATGTCAACTTTTTGGATATTTTCCTTGGGTTCCAGCCTAATAGCTATCAGATTGCCGAATTTCAAGTTCCTAGCTCATCTGAAAGAGTCTAACACGAAATTTTAGTCCGATAACTTGATTGGGCGTAAGGGGGGCTAAATATGAAAAATGTCAACATTTTTGAATTTTTCCTTGGGTTGCAGCCTAATAGCTATCAGACTGCCGAATTCCAAGTTTTCAGCTCATCTGGAACGGAAGGGTCTAACCGGAAATTTGAGTCCAATATTTTGATAAGATGGGGGGCTAAATACAAAAAATTTGAACCTTTTGGAATTTTGCCTTAGGTTACAGCCTAATAGCTATCAGATTGCCGAATTTCAAGTTCCTAGCTCATATGGAAGGGTCTAACACGAAATTTTAGTCCGATAATTTGATGGGGCGGAAGGGGGGCTAAATATGAAAAATTTCAACTTTTTTGAATTTTTCCTTGGGTTGCAGCCTAATAGATATCAGATTGCCGAATTTCAAGTTCCTAGCTCACTTGGAAGTGGGCAAACATTAATGTCAGTCAGTGAGTCAGTGAGTGAGTCAGTCAATTAGCCTTGTGGCTTTATATATATAAGATAGAGCCGGGCAATGTGCACGCTAAATAGTGCAGACTTCCATTTGGAAATTCATTGCGTCCAAACGGTAAGTCGTATCGGGGTAAGGTTTTCACCATCGGACGTCCCATTTAGTCGCCGACAGTACTGTGTGGGGCATTCTCTCGTATCTCGCCAATTTATACCATATAAAGGGGTGAACGTTTCGATCCATATCAAATTTCGTCCGCTTAGCAACAGTTGAAAAAATAATTTTGCCAACTTGGCAGACAGCTACAGTCTTGAAACTTTGCAGGCAGGTTGACGAAGAAACGACCTATAATTTTGGTTATTTGGGGTTAAGCCGTATCTCAACGGGTTTTGCCATAAATTGCTTAAGAATCATAAATTAGGCCGAAATTTCAATAGTGTATCCACATGTACCCTCCGTTTTCCCATACTTGCAAGGCAGCTAGAATAACGAAAGTCGGTCTACATATGGCCAATGACGTTGCCAAGGAGTGTCTTGAATTTCGTTCATCTATCCATCTTATGAGTGTGTGAATCAGTAAAATCATTTATGGAAATTTAACAAAAATGACCGAAACCGGGAAAATGAAGCTCAATCTAAGGTAGAAGGAGTCGAGATACGACAAAAAGTCATAGGACCAAAGTTGTAGATCTCTTCATTTTAGGGCACGAAAGTGCAGTCCGTTTATTGATAACAATTACCGTTTAGCCACAAGAGAGCTCGAAACGAAAGCCTGCACCGTCATTTAATTTGGCTTAATATTTCGAATTTTTTAGTGGATGAAATATTAAATATTTTAACTTTTTGCAATTTCTACGTCGCTTACAGGCTAGGAGCTAGAACATTGCCAAATATTAATTTTGTAGGGCACTGCATCACGGTATCCGCCATTTTGTTTGGGGGGAGGGGGGCAAAAATTTAAAATTTAAAATTTTTGGAATTTTTCCGTGGGTTACACGCTAATAGCTATCACCTTGCCAAATTTCAAGTTTCTAGCGCATCTGGAACTGAAGGATCTAACCCGAAATTTGTTTATTCCGTGGGGGGCTACGTACACAAAAATTCGAACTTTTTGGAATTTTTCCTTGGGTTACAGCCTAATATCTATCAGGTTGCCGAATTTCAAGTTCCTAGCTCGTCTGGAAGGGTCTAACACGAAATTTCCTTGATTGGGCGGAAGGGGGGCTAAATATAAAAAAATTGTACTTTTTGCAATTTTTCCTTCGGTTGCACCCCAATAGCTACCAGACTGTAGAATTTCAAGTTCCTAGCTCACTTGGAAGTGGGCAAACATTAATGTCAGTCAGTCAGTCAGTCAGTGAGTCAGTTAGCCTTGTGGCTTTATATATATAAGATAAGATGAGATAAGATAGAGCCAGGCAATGTGCACGCTAAATAGTGCAGGCTTTCGTTTGGAAATTGATTGCGAACAAACGGTGCGTCGTATCGAGGTACGGATTGCGGCGTTAGACGACCCTTTTAGTGGTCTACATTACTGGCTTAGGCGCATTCTCCTATCCCGCATATTTATGCCATAGAACGAGGTGAACTTTTCGATCCATGTCAAATTTCGCCCACTTTTCACAAGTTGAAAAATAATTTTGCCAACTTGGCAGACAGCTACAGTCTTGAAACTTTGCAGGCAGGTTGGCGATGAAACGACCTATAATTTTGGTTATTTAAGGTTTTGCCGTATCTCAACAGTTTTCGCCATAAATTGCTTAAGAATCATAAATTAGGCCGAAATTTCAATATTGTTTCCACATGTACGCTCCGTTTTCCCATACTTGCAAGGCAGCTAGAATAACGAAAGTCGGTCTACATATGGCCAATGACGTTGCCAAGAAGCGTCCTGAATTTCGTTCATCTATCCATCTTATGAGTGTGTGAATCAGTAAAATCCTTTATGGAAATTTAACAAAAATTACCGAAACCGGGAAAACGAAGCTCAATCTAAGGTAGAAGGAGTCGAGATACGATAAAAAGTCATAGGACCAAAGTTGTAGATCTCTTCATTTTAGGGGCCGAAAGTGCAGTCCGTTTATTGATAACAATTACCGTTTAGCCACAAGAGAGCTCGAAACGAAAGCCTGCACCTTGATTTAATTTGGCTTAAAATTTCGAATTTTTTAGTGGATGAAATATTAAATATTTTAACTTTTTGCAATTTCTACGTCGGTTACAGGCTAGGAGCTAGAACTTTGCCAAATATTAATTTTGTAGGGCACTGCATCACGGTATCCGCCATTTTGTTTGGGGGGAGGGGGGCAAAAATTTAAAATTTAAAATTTTTGGAATTTTTCCGTGGGTTACACGCTAATAGCTATCACCTTGCCAAATTTCAAGTTTCTAGCGCATCTGGAACTGAAGGATCTAACCCGAAATTTTCTTATTCCGTGGGGGGCTACGTACACAAAAATTTGAACTTTTTGGAATTTTTCCTTGGGTTACAGCCTCATATACATCAGGTTGCCGAATTTCAAGTTCCTAGCTCATCTGGAAGGGTCTAACACGAAATTTCTTTGATTGGGGGGAAGGGGGGCTAAATATAAAAAAATTGTACTTTTTGCAATTTTTCCTTGGGTTGCAGCCTAAAAGCTGTCAGACTGCCGAATTTCAAGTTCCTAGCTCACTTGGAAGTGGGCAAACATTAATGTCAGTCAGTCAGTCAGTGAGTCAGTTAGCCTTGTGGCTTTATATATATAAGACTCGCTTTCGCTCGTTGGGGGCTGCGCCCCCAAACCCCCAATTCCTCTATATTACAAGTGGTCTTATGGGAAATTACTGTGAGGAATGGGTACTTCGTTACGGAAAACGGATTGTGCCACCAGACGGCCCATTTATTTGCGTATATTTTTGGTCCTATAATATTTTCTCGTACCGTATATACACGATTTATAGCAAAGATTGCGTTAAACGTTTGGACGTGGTGCAAATTACGTACGATTCTCACAAGATATGAAATATTTTCCTAACGTAAGGGGGAGTTATAGTCTTGAATCTTGGTAGGTTTATCGTGGTTGAAACGCTCTATTTTTACGTTCTTTGATGCTCTGTCGTATCTGCATCGAATTAGGGGATGATTGGTGTAGAACCTTTGATTAGGAGTACAGTGTTTACGAATTACTTCCGTTTTGCATTTTTACAGGGTGCTAGAATCATGCATTTTGCTCACATATGATCCACGAACGTTCCAACGAGCCTGCCATATTTCATGATTCTGTCGGTCTTATAAGTGTGTAAAACAGTAACATTAATTAGGGAAAATGTAAAAAAAATGGACGTCAAATCTGAAAAAGCAGCTCTATCCAAGTCATAAGGGATCAAGATACGACTAAAATTCCCGGGACCGGAGTTGTAGATCTCTTCATGATGTGATCCGAACGCCTGGTCGATTTGGCGGTAAGACTTACAGTTTAGCCACCAAAATCCTCGAAACGTTAGTTATCACCATCATGAAAACTGCTTCCAGATTTCGATAATTTCTGGAGATAAAAACGTTAAACAATGCAACTCTTTCGAATTTCTCCCTCGGTTGCAGGCCAAAGTTGTAACTGCGACAAATATTAATTTTCTTGCGCACGGCAACACATCGTCCACAATTTAGTTTAAAAGGAGGGAAATAAAAATAGCAAAAGTCAACATTTAGCCAGGCAATGTGCACGCTGAATAGTGCAGGCTTTCGTTTGGAAATTTATTGCGAGCAAACGGTGCATCGTATCGCGGTACGGTTTGCGGCGTTAGGCGACCCTTTTAGTGGTCTACATTACTGTCTTTGGCGCTTTCTCCTACCCCGCATATTTATGCCATACAGGAGGTGAACGTTTCGATCCATGTCAAATTCCGCCCACTTTTCACAAATTGAAAAATAATTTTTCCAACTTGGCAGACAGCTACAGTCTTGAAACTTTGCAGGCACGTTGACGATGAAACGGCCTATAATTTCGGTTATTTGAGGTTTTACCGTATCTCAACGGGTTTCGCCATAAATTGCTTAAGAATCATCAATTAGGCCGAAATTTCAGTAGTGTTTCCACATGTACCCTCCGTTTTCCCATACTTGCAAGGCAGCTAGAATAACGAAAGTCGGTCTACATATGGCCAATGCCGTTGCCAAGGAGCGTGCTGAATTTCGTTCATCTATCTATCATATGAGTGTGTGAATCAGAAAATAATTTATGGAAATCTAACAAAATTTTGCGAAACCGGGAAAATGAAGCTCAATCTAAGGTAGAAGGGGTCGAGATACGACAAAAAGTCATAAGACCAAAGTTGTAGATCGCTTAATTTTAGGAGCCGAAAGTGCAATCCGTTCATTGATAGCAATTACCGTTCGGCCACAAGAGAGCTCGAAACGAAAGCCTGCACCGTCCTATATATTGATTCGGTGGGAGGGGGTTAATTGTTAAAAATTTTAGCTTTTCGGATTTTTTCCAGGGGTTACAGCCTAATAACTATCAGATTGCTGAATTTCAAGTTCCTAGCTCATCTGGAAGGATATACCCCGAAATTTTAGTCCGATACTTTGATTGGGTGGAGTTGGGCTAAATAGGAAAAGATTCAGCTTTTTGCATTTTTTCCTGGTGTTACAGCCGAATAGCTATCAGATTACCGAATTTCAAGTTCCTAGCTCGTCTGGAACTGAAGGGTCTGACCCGAAATTTGAGTCCGATATTTTGATTCCGTGGGGGGGCTAAATACAAAAAAATTTAACTGTTTGGAATTTTTCCTTGGTTTACAGCCTCATATACATCAGGTTGCCGAATTTCAAGTTCCTAGCTCATCTGGAAGGGTCTAACACGAAATTTCTTTGATTGGGCGGAAGGGGGGCTAAATATTAAAAAATTCAACTTTTTGGAATTTTTCCTTTGGTTGCAGCCTAATAGCTATCAGACTGCCGAATTTCAAGTTCCTAGCTCACTTGGAAGTGGGCAAACATTAATGTCAGTCAGTGAGTGAGTGAGTCAGTCAGTCAGTTAGCCTTGTGGCTTTATATATATAGGATAAGATAGAGCCGGGCAATGTGCACGCTAAATAGTGCAGACTTCCATTTGGAAATTCATTGCGTCCAAACGGTAAGTCGTATCGAGGTAAGGTTTTCACCATCGGACGTCCCATTTAGTCGCCGACAGTACTGTGTGGGGCATTCTCTCGTATCTCGCCAATTTATACCATATAAAGGGGTGAACGTTTCGATCCATATCAAATTTCGTCTGCTTAGCAAAAGTTGAAAAAAATTTTGCCAACTTGGCAGACAGCTACAGTCTTGAAACTTTGCAGGCCGGTTGATGATGAAACGACCTATAATTTTGGTTATTTGAGGTTTTGCCGTATCGCAACGGGTTTTGCCATAAATTGCTTAAGAATCATAAATTAGGCCGAAATTTCAATAGTGTTTCCACATGTACCCTCCGTTTTCCCATACTTGCAAGGCAGCTAGAATAACGAAAGTCGGTCTACATATGGCCAATGACGTTGCCAAGGAGCGTCCTGAATTTCGTTCATCTATCCATCTTATGAGTGTGTGAATCAGTAAAATCATTTATGGAAATTTAACAAAAATGACCAAAACCGGGAAAATGAAGCTCAATCTAAGGTAGAAGGGGTCGAGATACGACAAAAAGTCATAAGACCAAAGTTGTAGATCTCTTAATTTTAGGAGTCGAAAGTGCAGTCCGTTTATTGATAACAATTACCGTTTAGCCACAAGAGAGCTCGAAACGAAAGCCTGCACCGTGATTTAATTTGGCTTAAAATTTCGAATTTTTTAGTGGATGAAATATTAAATATTTTAACTTTTTGCAATTTCTACGTCGGTTACAGGCTAGGAGCTAGAACTTTGCCAAATATTAATTTTGTAGGGCACTGCATCACGGTATCCGCCATTTTGTTTGGGGGGAGGGGGGCAAAAATTTAAAATTTAAAATTTTTGGAATTTTTCCGTGGGTTACACGCTCATAGCTATCACCTTGCCAAATTTCAAGTTTCTAGCGCATCTGGAACTGAAGGATCTAACCCGAATTTTTTTTATTCCGTGGGGGGCTACGTACACAAAAATTTGAACTTTTTGGAATTTTTCCTTGGGTTACAGCCTAATATCTATCAGGTTGCCGAATTTCAAGTTCCTAGCTCATCTGGAAGGGTCTAACACGAAATTTCAATGATTGGGCGGAAGGGGGGCTAAATACAAAAAAATTGAACTTTTCGGAATTTTCCCTTGGGACACACCCTAATAGCTATCAGATTGTCACATTTCAAGTTCCTAGCTCATCTGGAAGGGCCTAACACGAAATGTCACTCCGATATTTTGATTGGGCGGAAGGGGGGCTAAATATGAAAAATATCAACTTTTTGGAATTTGTCCTTGGGTTGCAGCCTAATAGCTATTTGACTGCCGAATTTCAAGTTCCTAGCTCATCTGCAAGGGTGTAACACGAAATTTCAGTGTTTCGGCGAAGGGGGGGCTAAATACCAAAAATTTGAACTTTTTGTAATTTTCCCTTGGGACACACCCTAATAGCTATCAGATTGCCACACTTCAAGTTCCTAGCTCATCTGGCAGGGCCTAACACGAAATTTCAGCCCGATACTTTGATTGGGCGGAAGGGGGGCTAAAAGTGAAAAATTTCAACTTTTTTGAATTTTTCCTTGGGTTGCAGCCTAAAAGCTATCAGACTGCCGAATTTCAAGTTCCTAGCTCACTTGGAAGTGGGCAAACATTAATATCAGTGAGTGAGTGAGTGAGTGAGTGAGTGAGTGAGTCAGTTAGCCTTCTAGCTTTATATATATAAGATAAGATAGAGCCAGGCAATGTGCACGCTAAATAGTGCAGGCTTTCGTTTGGAAATTTATAGCGAGCAAATGGTGCGTCGTATCGAGGTACGGATTGCGGCGTTAGGCGACCCTTTTAGTGGTCTACATTACTGTCTTAGGTGCTTTCTCCTATCCCGCATATTTATGCCCTAGAAAGAGGTGAACGTTTCGATCCATGTCAAATTTCGCCCACTTGTCACAAATTGAAAAATAAATTTGCCAACTTGGCAGACAGCAACAGTCTTGAAACTTTGCAGGCAGATTGACGATGAAACGACCTATAATTTTGCTTATTTGAGGTTTTGCCGTATCTCAACGGGTTTCGCCATAAATTGAGTAAGAATCATAAATTAGGCCGAAATATCAGTAGTGTTTCCACATGTACCCTCCGTTTTCCCATACTTGCAAGGCAGCTAGAATAACGAAAGTCGGTCTACATATGGCCAATGCCGTTGCCAAGGAGCGTGCTGAATTTCGTTCATCTATCTATCATATGAGTGTGTGAATCAGAAAATAATTTATAGAAATTTAACAAAATTTTGCGAAACCGGGAAAATGAAGCTCAATCTAAGGTAGAAGGGGTCGAGATACGACAAAAAGTCATAAGACCAAAGTTGTAGATCTCTTAATTTTAGGAGTCGAAAGTGCAATCCGTTCATTGATAGCAATTACCGTTCGGCCACAAGAGAGCTCGAAACGAAAGCCTGCACCGTCCTATATATTGATTCGGTGGGAGGGGGTTAATTATTAAAAATTTTAGCTTTTCGGATTTTTTCCAGGGGTTACAGCCTAATAACTATCAGGTTGCCGAATTTCAAGTTCCTAGCTCATCTGGAAGGGTCTAACACGAAATTTCTTTGATTGGGCGGAAGGGGGGCTAAATATGAAAAATTTCAACTTTTTGCAATTTTTCCTTGGGTTGCAGCCTAAAAGCTATCAGACTGCCGAATTTCAAGTTCCTAGCTCACCTGGAAGTGGGCAAACATTAATGTCAGTGAGTGAGTGAGTGAGTCAGTTAGCCTTGCGGCTTTATATATATATATATATAATAATAAGATAGAGTCGGGCAATGTGCACGCTGAATAGTGCAGGCTTTCGTTTGGAAATTTATTGCGAGCAAACGGTGCATCGTAGCGCGGTACGGTTTGCGGCGTTAGGCGACGCTTTTAGTGGTCTATATTACTGTCTTTGGCGCTTTCTCCTACCCCGCATATTTATGCCATAGAGGAGGTGAACGATTCGATCCATATCAAATTTCGCCCACTTTTCACAAATTGAAGAATAATTTTTCCAACTTGGCAGACAGCTACAGTGTTGAAACTTTGCAGGCTCGTTGACGATGAAACGGCCTATAATTTCGGTTATTTGAGGTTTTACCGTATCTCAACGGGTTTCGCCATAAATTGCTTAAGAATCATCAATTAGGCCGAAATTTCAGTAGTGTTTCCACATGTACCCTCCGTTTTCCCATACTTGCAAGGCAGCTAGAATGACGAAAGTCTGTCTACATATGGCCAATGACGTTGCCAAGGAGCGTGCTGAATTTCGTTCATCTATCTATCATATGAGTGTGTGAATCAGAAAATAATTTATGGAAATCTAACAAAATTTTGCGAAACCGGGAAAATGAAGCTCAATCTAAGGTAGAAGGGGTCGAGATACGACAAAAAGTCATAAGACCAAAGTTGTAGATCGCTTAATTTTAGGAGCCGAAAGTGCAATCCGTTCATTGATAGCAATTACCGTTCGGCCACAAGAGAGCTCGAAACGAAAGCCTGCACCGTCCTATATATTGATTCGGTGGGAGGGGGTTAATTGTTAAAAATTTTAGCTTTTCGGATTTTTTCCAGGGGTTACAGCCTAATAACTATCAGATTGCTGAATTTCAAGTTCCTAGCTCATCTGGAAGGATATACCCCGAAATTTTAGTCCGATACTTTGATTGGGTGGAGTTGGGCTAAATAGGAAAAGATTCAGCTTTTTGCATTTTTTCCTGGTGTTACAGCCGAATAGCTATCAGATTACCGAATTTCAAGTTCCTAGCTCGTCTGGAACTGAAGGGTCTGACCCGAAATTTGAGTCCGATATTTTGATTCCGTGGGGGGGCTAAATACAAAAAAATTTAACTGTTTGGAATTTTTCCTTGGTTTACAGCCTCATATACATCAGGTTGCCGAATTTCAAGTTCCTAGCTCATCTGGAAGGGTCTAACACGAAATTTCTTTGATTGGGCGGAAGGGGGGCTAAATATTAAAAAATTCAACTTTTTGGAATTTTTCCTTTGGTTGCAGCCTAATAGCTATCAGACTGCCGAATTTCAAGTTCCTACCTCACTTGGAAGTGGGCAAACATTAATGTCAGTCAGTGAGTGAGTGAGTCAGTCAGTCAGTTAGCCTTGTGGCTTTATATATATAGGATAAGATAGAGCCGGGCAATGTGCACGCTAAATAGTGCAGACTTCCATTTGGAAATTCATTGCGTCCAAACGGTAAGTCGTATCGAGGTAAGGTTTTCACCATCGGACGTCCCATTTAGTCGCCGACAGTACTGTGTGGGGCATTCTCTCGTATCTCGCCAATTTATACCATATAAAGGGGTGAACGTTTCGATCCATATCAAATTTCGTCTGCTTAGCAACAGTTGAAAAAAATTTTGCCAACTTGGCAGACAGCTACAGTCTTGAAACTTTGCAGGCAGGTTGATGATGAAACGACCTATAATTTTGGTTATTTGAGGTTTTGCCGTATCGCAACGGGTTTTGCCATAAATTGCTTAAGAATCATAAATTAGGCCGAAATTTCAATAGTGTTTCCACATGTACCCTCCGTTTTCCCATACTTGCAAGGCAGCTAGAATAACGAAAGTCGGTCTACATATGGCCAATGACGTTGCCAAGGAGTGTCTTGAATTTCGTTCATCTATCCATCTTATGAGTGTGTGAATCAGTAAAATCATTTATGGAAATTTAACAAAAATGACCGAAACCGGGAAAATGAAGCTCAATCTAAGGTAGAAGGAGTCGAGATACGACAAAAAGTCATAGGACCAAAGTTGTAGATCTCTTCATTTTAGCGGCCGAAAGTGCAGTCCGTTTATTGATAACAATTACCGTTTAGCCACAAGAGAGCTCGAAACGAAAGCCTGCACCGTGATTTAATTTGGCTTAAAATTTCGAATTTTTTAGTGGATGAAATATTAAATATTTTAACTTTTTGCAATTTCTACGTCGGTTACAGGCTAGGAGCTAGAACTTTGCCAAATATTAATTTTGTAGGGCACTGCATCACGGTATCCGCCATTTTGTTTGGGGGGAGGGGGGGCAAAAATTTAAAATTTAAAATTTTTGGAATTTTTCCGTGGGTTACACGCTAATAGCTATCACCTTGCCAAATTTCAAGTTTCTAGCGCATCTGGAACTGAAGGATCTAACCCGAATTTTTTTATTCCGTGGGGGGCTACGTACACAAAAATTTGAACTTTTTGGAATTTTTCCTTGGGTTACAGCCTAATATCTATCAGGTTGCCGAATTTCAAGTTCCTAGCTCATCTGGAAGGGTCTAACACGAAATTTCAATGATTGGGCGGAAGGGGGGCTAAATACAAAAAAATTGAACTTTTCGGAATTTTCCCTTGGGACACACCCTAATAGCTATCAGATTGTCACATTTCAAGTTCCTAGCTCATCTGGAAGGGCCTAACACGAAATGTCACTCCGATATTTTGATTGGGCGGAAGGGGGGCTAAATATGAAAAATATCAACTTTTTGGAATTTGTCCTTGGGTTGCAGCCTAATAGCTATTTGACTGCCGAATTTCAAGTTCCTAGCTCATCTGCAAGGGTGTAACACGAAATTTCAGTGTTTCGGCGAAGGGGGGGCTAAATACCAAAAATTTGAACTTTTTGTAATTTTCCCTTGGGACACACCCTAATAGCTATCAGATTGCCACACTTCAAGTTCCTAGCTCATCTGGCAGGGCCTAACACGAATTTTCAGCCCGATACTTTGATTGGGCGGAAGGGGGGCTAAAAGTGAAAAATTTCAACTTTTTTGAATTTTTCCTTGGGTTGCAGCCTAAAAGCTATCAGACTGCCGAATTTCAAGTTCCTAGCTCACTTGGAAGTGGGCAAACATTAATGTCAGTCAGTGAGTGAGTGAGTGAGTGAGTGAGTGAGTGAGTCAGTTAGCCTTCTAGCTTTATATATATAAGATAAGATAGAGCCAGGCAATGTGCACGCTAAATAGTGCAGGCTTTCGTTTGGAAATTTATAGCGAGCAAATGGTGCGTCGTATCGAGGTACGGATTGCGGCGTTAGGCGACCCTTTTAGTGGTCTACATTACTGTCTTAGGTGCTTTCTCCTATCCCGCATATTTATGCCCTAGAAAGAGGTGAACGTTTCGATCCATGTCAAATTTCGCCCACTTGTCACAAATTGAAAAATAAATTTGCCAACTTGGCAGACAGCAACAGTCTTGAAACTTTGCAGGCAGATTGACGATGAAACGGCCTATAATTTTGCTTATTTGAGGTTTTGCCGTATCTCAACGGGTTTCGCCATAAATTGAGTAAGAATCATAAATTAGGCCGAAATATCAGTAGTGTTTCCACATGTACCCTCCGTTTTCCCATACTTGCAAGGCAGCTAGAATAACGAAAGTCGGTCTACATATGGCCAATGCCGTTGCCAAGGAGCGTGCTGAATTTCGTTCATCTATCTATCATATGAGTGTGTGAATCAGAAAATAATTTATGGAAATTTAACAAAATTTTGCGAAACCGGGAAAATGAAGCTCAATCTAAGGTAGAAGGGGTCGAGATACGACAAAAAGTCATAAGACCAAAGTTGTAGATCTCTTAATTTTAGGAGTCGAAAGTGCAATCCGTTCATTGATAGCAATTACCGTTCGGCCACAAGAGAGCTCGAAACGAAAGCCTGCACCGTCCTATATATTGATTCGGTGGGAGGGGGTTAATTATTAAAAATTTTAGCTTTTCGGATTTTTTCCAGGGGTTACAGCCTAATAACTATCAGGTTGCCGAATTTCAAGTTCCTAGCTCATCTGGAAGGGTCTAACACGAAATTTCTTTGATTGGGCGGAAGGGGGGCTAAATATGAAAAATTTCAACTTTTTGCAATTTTTCCTTGGGTTGCAGCCTAAAAGCTATCAGACTGCCGAATTTCAAGTTCCTAGCTCACCTGGAAGTGGGCAAACATTAATGTCAGTGAGTGAGTGAGTGAGTCAGTTAGCCTTGCGGCTTTATATATATATATATAATAATAAGATAGAGTCGGGCAATGTGCACGCTGAATAGTGCAGGCTTTCGTTTGGAAATTTATTGCGAGCAAACGGTGCATCGTAGCGCGGTACGGTTTGCGGCGTTAGGCGACGCTTTTAGTGGTCTATATTACTGTCTTTGGCGCTTTCTCCTACCCCGCATATTTATGCCATAGAGGAGGTGAACGATTCGATCCATGTCAAATTTCGCCCACTTTTCACAAATTGAAAAATAATTTTTCCAACTTGGCAGACAGCTACAGTGTTGAAACTTTGCAGGCTCGTTGACGATGAAACGGCCTATAATTTCGGTTATTTGAGGTTTTACCGTATCTCAACGGGTTTCGCCATAAATTGCTTAAGAATCATCAATTAGGCCGAAATTTCAGTAGTGTTTCCACATGTACCCTCCGTTTTCCCATACTTGCAAGGCAGCTAGAATGACGAAAGTCTGTCTACATATGGCCAATGACGTTGCCAAGGAGCGTGCTGAATTTCGTTCATCTATCTATCATATGAGTGTGTGAATCAGAAAATAATTTATGGAAATCTAACAAAATTTTGCGAAACCGGGAAAATGAAGCTCAATCTAAGGTAGAAGGGGTCGAGATACGACAAAAAGTCATAAGACCAAAGTTGTAGATCTCTTAATTTTAGGACGCGAAAGTGCAATCCGTTCATTGATAGCAATTACCGTTCGGCCACAAGAGAGCTCGAAACGAAAGCCTGCACCGTCCTATATATTGATTCGGTGGGAGGGGGTTAATTGTTAAAAATTTTAGCTTTTCGGATTTTTTCCAGGGGTTACAGCCTAATAACTATCAGATTGCTGAATTTCAAGTTCCTAGCTCATCTGGAAGGATATACCCCGAAATTTTAGTCCGATACTTTGATTGGGTGGAGTTGGGCTAAATAGGAAAAGATTCAGCTTTTTGCATTTTTTCCTGGTGTTACAGCCGAATAGCTATCAGATTACCGAATTTCAAGTTCCTAGCTCGTCTGGAACTGAAGGGTCTGACCCGAAATTTGAGTCCGATATTTTGATTCCGTGGGGGGGCTAAATACAAAAAAATGTAACTGTTTGGAATTTTTCCTTGGTTTACAGCCTCATATACATCAGGTTGCCGAATTTCAAGTTCCTAGCTCATCTGGAAGGGTCTAACACGAAATTTCTTTGATTGGGCGGAAGGGGGGCTAAATATTAAAAAATTCAACTTTTTGGAATTTTTCCTTTGGTTGCAGCCTAATAGCTATCAGACTGCCGAATTTCAAGTTCCTACCTCACTTGGAAGTGGGCAAACATTAATGTCAGTCAGTGAGTGAGTGAGTCAGTCAGTCAGTTAGCCTTGTGGCTTTATATATATAGGATAAGATAGAGCCGGGCAATGTGCACGCTAAATAGTGCAGACTTCCATTTGGAAATTCATTGCGTCCAAACGGTAAGTCGTATCGAGGTAAGGTTTTCACCATCGGACGTCCCATTTAGTCGCCGACAGTACTGTGTGGGGCATTCTCTCGTATCTCGCCAATTTATACCATATAAAGGGGTGAACGTTTCGATCCATATCAAATTTCGTCTGCTTAGCAACAGTTGAAAAAAATTTTGCCAACTTGGCAGACAGCTACAGTCTTGAAACTTTGCAGGCAGGTTGATGATGAAACGAGCTATAATTTTGGTTATTTGAGGTTTTGCCGTATCGCAACGGGTTTTGCCATAAATTGCTTAAGAATCATAAATTAGGCCGAAATTTCAATAGTGTTTCCACATGTACCCTCCGTTTTCCCATACTTGCAAGGCAGCTAGAATAACGAAAGTCGGTCTACATATGGCCAATGACGTTGCCAAGGAGTGTCTTGAATTTCGTTCATCTATCCATCTTATGAGTGTGTGAATCAGTAAAATCATTTATGGAAATTTAACAAAAATGACCGAAACCGGGAAAATGAAGCTCAATCTAAGGTAGAAGGAGTCGAGATACGACAAAAAGTCATAGGACCAAAGTTGTAGATCTCTTCATTTTAGCGGCCGAAAGTGCAGTCCGTTTATTGATAACAATTACCGTTTAGCCACAAGAGAGCTCGAAACGAAAGCCTGCACCGTGATTTAATTTGGCTTAAAATTTCGAATTTTTTAGTGGATGAAATATTAAATATTTTAACTTTTTGCAATTTCTACGTCGGTTACAGGCTAGGAGCTAGAACTTTGCCAAATATTAATTTTGTAGGGCACTGCATCACGGTATCCGCCATTTTGTTTGGGGAGAGGGGGGGCAAAAATTTAAAATTTAAAATTTTTGGAATTTTTCCGTGGGTTACACGCTAATAGCTATCACCTTGCCAAATTTCAAGTTTCTAGCGCATCTGGAACTGAAGGATCTAACCCGAATTTTTTTTATTCCGTGGGGGGCTACGTACACAAAAATTTGAACTTTTTGGAATTTTTCCTTGGGTTACAGCCTAATATCTATCAGGTTGCCGAATTTCAAGTTCCTAGCTCATCTGGAAGGGTCTAACACGAAATTTCAATGATTGGGCGGAAGGGGGGCTAAATACAAAAAAATTGAACTTTTCGGAATTTTCCCTTGGGACACACCCTAATAGCTATCAGATTGTCACATTTCAAGTTCCTAGCTCATCTGGAAGGGCCTAACACGAAATGTCACTCCGATATTTTGATTGGGCGGAAGGGGGGCTAAATATGAAAAATATCAACTTTTTGGAATTTGTCCTTGGGTTGCAGCCTAATAGCTATTTGACTGCCGAATTTCAAGTTCCTAGCTCATCTGCAAGGGTGTAACACGAAATTTCAGTGTTTCGGCGAAGGGGGGGCTAAATACCAAAAATTTGAACTTTTTGTAATTTTCCCTTGGGACACACCCTAATAGCTATCAGATTGCCACACTTCAAGTTCCTAGCTCATCTGGCAGGGCCTAACACGAAATTTCAGCCCGATACTTTGATTGGGCGGAAGGGGGGCTAAAAGTGAAAAATTTCAACTTTTTTGAATTTTTCCTTGGGTTGCAGCCTAAAAGCTATCAGACTGCCGAATTTCAAGTTCCTAGCTCACTTGGAAGTGGGCAAACATTAATGTCAGTGAGTGAGTGAGTGAGTGAGTGAGTGAGTGAGTCAGTTAGCCTTCTAGCTTTATATATATAAGATAAGATAGAGCCAGGCAATGTGCACGCTAAATAGTGCAGGCTTTCGTTTGGAAATTTATAGCGAGCAAATGGTGCGTCGTATCGAGGTACGGATTGCGGCGTTAGGCGACCCTTTTAGTGGTCTACATTACTGTCTTAGGTGCTTTCTCCTATCCCGCATATTTATGCCCTAGAAAGAGGTGAACGTTTCGATCCATGTCAAATTTCGCCCACTTGTCACAAATTGAAAAATAAATTTGCCAACTTGGCAGACAGCAACAGTCTTGAAACTTTGCAGGCAGATTGACGATGAAACGACCTATAATTTTGCTTATTTGAGGTTTTGCCGTATCTCAACGGGTTTCGCCATAAATTGAGTAAGAATCATAAATTAGGCCGAAATATCAGTAGTGTTTCCACATGTACCCTCCGTTTTCCCATACTTGCAAGGCAGCTAGAATAACGAAAGTCGGTCTACATATGGCCAATGCCGTTGCCAAGGAGCGTGCTGAATTTCGTTCATCTATCTATCATATGAGTGTGTGAATCAGAAAATAATTTATGGAAATTTAACAAAATTTTGCGAAACCGGGAAAATGAAGCTCAATCTAAGGTAGAAGGGGTCGAGATACGACAAAAAGTCATAAGACCAAAGTTGTAGATCTCTTAATTTTAGGAGTCGAAAGTGCAATCCGTTCATTGATAGCAATTACCGTTCGGCCACAAGAGAGCTCGAAACGAAAGCCTGCACCGTCCTATATATTGATTCGGTGGGAGGGGGTTAATTATTAAAAATTTTAGCTTTTCGGATTTTTTCCAGGGGTTACAGCCTAATAACTATCAGGTTGCCGAATTTCAAGTTCCTAGCTCATCTGGAAGGGTCTAACACGAAATTTCTTTGATTGGGCGGAAGGGGGGCTAAATATGAAAAATTTCAACTTTTTGCAATTTTTCCTTGGGTTGCAGCCTAAAAGCTATCAGACTGCCGAATTTCAAGTTCCTAGCTCACCTGGAAGTGGGCAAACATTAATGTCAGTGAGTGAGTGAGTGAGTCAGTTAGCCTTGCGGCTTTATATATATATATATAATAATAAGATAGAGTCGGGCAATGTGCACGCTGAATAGTGCAGGCTTTCGTTTGGAAATTTATTGCGAGCAAACGGTGCATCGTAGCGCGGTACGGTTTGCGGCGTTAGGCGACGCTTTTAGTGGTCTATATTACTGTCTTTGGCGCTTTCTCCTACCCCGCATATTTATGCCATAGAGGAGGTGAACGATTCGATCCATATCAAATTTCGCCCACTTTTCACAAATTGAAGAATAATTTTTCCAACTTGGCAGACAGCTACAGTGTTGAAACTTTGCAGGCTCGTTGACGATGAAACGGCCTATAATTTCGGTTATTTGAGGTTTTACCGTATCTCAACGGGTTTCGCCATAAATTGCTTAAGAATCATCAATTAGGCCGAAATTTCAGTAGTGTTTCCACATGTACCCTCCGTTTTCCCATACTTGCAAGGCAGCTAGAATAACGAAAGTCGGTCTACATATGGCCAATGCCGTTGCCAAGGAGCGTGCTGAATTTCGTTCATCTATCTATCATATGAGTGTGTGAATCAGAAAATAATTTATGGAAATTTAACAAAATTTTGCGAAACCGGGAAAATGAAGCTCAATCTAAGGTAGAAGGGGTCGAGATACGACAAAAAGTCATAAGACCAAAGTTGTAGATCGCTTAATTTTAGGGGTCGAAAGTGCAATCCGTTCATTGATAGCAATTACCGTTCGGCCACAAGAGAGCTCGAAACGAAAGCCTGCACCGTCCTATATATTGATTCGGTGGGAGGGGGTTAATTGTTAAAAATTTTAGCTTTTCGGATTTTTTCCAGGGGTTACAGCCTAATAACTATCAGATTGCTGAATTTCAAGTTCCTAGCTCATCTGGAAGGATATACCCCGAAATTTTAGTCCGATACTTTGATTGGGTGGAGTTGGGCTAAATAGGAAAAGATTCAGCTTTTTGCATTTTTTCCTGGTGTTACAGCCGAATAGCTATCAGATTACCGAATTTCAAGTTCCTAGCTCGTCTGGAACTGAAGGGTCTGACCCGAAATTTGAGTCCGATATTTTGATTCCGTGGGGGGGCTAAATACAAAAAAATTTAACTGTTTGGAATTTTTCCTTGGTTTACAGCCTCATATACATCAGGTTGCCGAATTTCAAGTTCCTAGCTCATCTGGAAGGGTCTAACACGAAATTTCTTTGATTGGGCGGAAGGGGGGCTAAATATTAAAAAATTCAACTTTTTGGAATTTTTCCTTTGGTTGCAGCCTAATAGCTATCAGACTGCCGAATTTCAAGTTCCTACCTCACTTGGAAGTGGGCAAACATTAATGTCAGTCAGTGAGTGAGTGAGTCAGTCAGTCAGTTAGCCTTGTGGCTTTATATATATAGGATAAGATAGAGCCGGGCAATGTGCACGCTAAATAGTGCAGACTTCCATTTGGAAATTCATTGCGTCCAAACGGTAAGTCGTATCGAGGTAAGGTTTTCACCATCGGACGTCCCATTTAGTCGCCGACAGTACTGTGTGGGGCATTCTCTCGTATCTCGCCAATTTATACCATATAAAGGGGTGAACGTTTCGATCCATATCAAATTTCGTCTGCTTAGCAACAGTTGAAAAAAATTTTGCCAACTTGGCAGACAGCTACAGTCTTGAAACTTTGCAGGCAGGTTGATGATGAAACGACCTATAATTTTGGTTATTTGAGGTTTTGCCGTATCGCAACGGGTTTTGCCATAAATTGCTTAAGAATCATAAATTAGGCCGAAATTTCAATAGTGTTTCCACATGTACCCTCCGTTTTCCCATACTTGCAAGGCAGCTAGAATAACGAAAGTCGGTCTACATATGGCCAATGACGTTGCCAAGGAGTGTCTTGAATTTCGTTCATCTATCCATCTTATGAGTGTGTGAATCAGTAAAATCATTTATGGAAATTTAACAAAAATGACCGAAACCGGGAAAATGAAGCTCAATCTAAGGTAGAAGGAGTCGAGATACGACAAAAAGTCATAGGACCAAAGTTGTAGATCTCTTCATTTTAGCGGCCGAAAGTGCAGTCCGTTTATTGATAACAATTACCGTTTAGCCACAAGAGAGCTCGAAACGAAAGCCTGCACCGTGATTTAATTTGGCTTAAAATTTCGAATTTTTTAGTGGATGAAATATTAAATATTTTAACTTTTTGCAATTTCTACGTCGGTTACAGGCTAGGAGCTAGAACTTTGCCAAATATTAATTTTGTAGGGCACTGCATCACGGTATCCGCCATTTTGTTTGGGGGGAGGGGGGGCAAAAATTTAAAATTTAAAATTTTTGGAATTTTTCCGTGGGTTACACGCTAATAGCTATCACCTTGCCAAATTTCAAGTTTCTAGCGCATCTGGAACTGAAGGATCTAACCCGAATTTTTTTTATTCCGTGGGGGGCTACGTACACAAAAATTTGAACTTTTTGGAATTTTTCCTTGGGTTACAGCCTAATATCTATCAGGTTGCCGAATTTCAAGTTCCTAGCTCATCTGGAAGGGTCTAACACGAAATTTCAATGATTGGGCGGAAGGGGGGCTAAATACAAAAAAATTGAACTTTTCGGAATTTTCCCTTGGGACACACCCTAATAGCTATCAGATTGTCACATTTCAAGTTCCTAGCTCATCTGGAAGGGCCTAACACGAAATGTCACTCCGATATTTTGATTGGGCGGAAGGGGGGCTAAATATGAAAAATATCAACTTTTTGGAATTTGTCCTTGGGTTGCAGCCTAATAGCTATTTGACTGCCGAATTTCAAGTTCCTAGCTCATCTGCAAGGGTGTAACACGAAATTTCAGTGTTTCGGCGAAGGGGGGGCTAAATACCAAAAATTTGAACTTTTTGTAATTTTCCCTTGGGACACACCCTAATAGCTATCAGATTGCCACACTTCAAGTTCCTAGCTCATCTGGCAGGGCCTAACACGAATTTTCAGCCCGATACTTTGATTGGGCGGAAGGGGGGCTAAAAGTGAAAAATTTCAACTTTTTTGAATTTTTCCTTGGGTTGCAGCCTAAAAGCTATCAGACTGCCGAATTTCAAGTTCCTAGCTCACTTGGAAGTGGGCAAACATTAATGTCAGTCAGTGAGTGAGTGAGTGAGTGAGTGAGTGAGTGAGTCAGTTAGCCTTCTAGCTTTATATATATAAGATAAGATAGAGCCAGGCAATGTGCACGCTAAATAGTGCAGGCTTTCGTTTGGAAATTTATAGCGAGCAAATGGTGCGTCGTATCGAGGTACGGATTGCGGCGTTAGGCGACCCTTTTAGTGGTCTACATTACTGTCTTAGGTGCTTTCTCCTATCCCGCATATTTATGCCCTAGAAAGAGGTGAACGTTTCGATCCATGTCAAATTTCGCCCACTTGTCACAAATTGAAAAATAAATTTGCCAACTTGGCAGACAGCAACAGTCTTGAAACTTTGCAGGCAGATTGACGATGAAACGGCCTATAATTTTGCTTATTTGAGGTTTTGCCGTATCTCAACGGGTTTCGCCATAAATTGAGTAAGAATCATAAATTAGGCCGAAATATCAGTAGTGTTTCCACATGTACCCTCCGTTTTCCCATACTTGCAAGGCAGCTAGAATAACGAAAGTCGGTCTACATATGGCCAATGCCGTTGCCAAGGAGCGTGCTGAATTTCGTTCATCTATCTATCATATGAGTGTGTGAATCAGAAAATAATTTATGGAAATTTAACAAAATTTTGCGAAACCGGGAAAATGAAGCTCAATCTAAGGTAGAAGGGGTCGAGATACGACAAAAAGTCATAAGACCAAAGTTGTAGATCTCTTAATTTTAGGAGCCGAAAGTGCAATCCGTTCATTGATAGCAATTACCGTTCGGCCACAAGAGAGCTCGAAACGAAAGCCTCCACCGTCCTATATATTGATTCGGTGGGAGGGGGTTAATTATTAAAAATTTTAGCTTTTCGGATTTTTTCCAGGGGTTACAGCCTAATAACTATCAGGTTGCCGAATTTCAAGTTCCTAGCTCATCTGGAAGGGTCTAACACGAAATTTCTTTGATTGGGCGGAAGGGGGGCTAAATATGAAAAATTTCAACTTTTTGCAATTTTTCCTTGGGTTGCAGCCTAAAAGCTATCAGACTGCCGAATTTCAAGTTCCTAGCTCACCTGGAAGTGGGCAAACATTAATGTCAGTGAGTGAGTGAGTGAGTCAGTTAGCCTTGCGGCTTTATATATATATATATAATAATAAGATAGAGTCGGGCAATGTGCACGCTGAATAGTGCAGGCTTTCGTTTGGAAATTTATTGCGAGCAAACGGTGCATCGTAGCGCGGTACGGTTTGCGGCGTTAGGCGACGCTTTTAGTGGTCTATATTACTGTCTTTGGCGCTTTCTCCTACCCCGCATATTTATGCCATAGAGGAGGTGAACGATTCGATCCATGTCAAATTTCGCCCACTTTTCACAAATTGAAAAATAATTTTTCCAACTTGGCAGACAGCTACAGTGTTGAAACTTTGCAGGCTCGTTGACGATGAAACGGCCTATAATTTCGGTTATTTGAGGTTTTACCGTATCTCAACGGGTTTCGCCATAAATTGCTTAAGAATCATCAATTAGGCCGAAATTTCAGTAGTGTTTCCACATGTACCCTCCGTTTTCCCATACTTGCAAGGCAGCTAGAATGACGAAAGTCTGTCTACATATGGCCAATGACGTTGCCAAGGAGCGTGCTGAATTTCGTTCATCTATCTATCATATGAGTGTGTGAATCAGAAAATAATTTATGGAAATCTAACAAAATTTTGCGAAACCGGGAAAATGAAGCTCAATCTAAGGTAGAAGGGGTCGAGATACGACAAAAAGTCATAAGACCAAAGTTGTAGATCGCTTAATTTTAGGAGCCGAAAGTGCAATCCGTTCATTGATAGCAATTACCGTTCGGCCACAAGAGAGCTCGAAACGAAAGCCTGCACCGTCCTATATATTGATTCGGTGGGAGGGGGTTAATTGTTAAAAATTTTAGCTTTTCGGATTTTTTCCAGGGGTTACAGCCTAATAACTATCAGATTGCTGAATTTCAAGTTCCTAGCTCATCTGGAAGGATATACCCCGAAATTTTAGTCCGATACTTTGATTGGGTGGAGTTGGGCTAAATAGGAAAAGATTCAGCTTTTTGCATTTTTTCCTGGTGTTACAGCCGAATAGCTATCAGATTACCGAATTTCAAGTTCCTAGCTCGTCTGGAACTGAAGGGTCTGACCCGAAATTTGAGTCCGATATTTTGATTCCGTGGGGGGGCTAAATACAAAAAAATTTAACTGTTTGGAATTTTTCCTTGGTTTACAGCCTCATATACATCAGGTTGCCGAATTTCAAGTTCCTAGCTCATCTGGAAGGGTCTAACACGAAATTTCTTTGATTGGGCGGAAGGGGGGCTAAATATTAAAAAATTCAACTTTTTGGAATTTTTCCTTTGGTTGCAGCCTAATAGCTATCAGACTGCCGAATTTCAAGTTCCTACCTCACTTGGAAGTGGGCAAACATTAATGTCAGTCAGTGAGTGAGTGAGTCAGTCAGTCAGTTAGCCTTGTGGCTTTATATATATAGGATAAGATAGAGCCGGGCAATGTGCACGCTAAATAGTGCAGACTTCCATTTGGAAATTCATTGCGTCCAAACGGTAAGTCGTATCGAGGTAAGGTTTTCACCATCGGACGTCCCATTTAGTCGCCGACAGTACTGTGTGGGGCATTCTCTCGTATCTCGCCAATTTATACCATATAAAGGGGTGAACGTTTCGATCCATATCAAATTTCGTCTGCTTAGCAACAGTTGAAAAAAATTTTGCCAACTTGGCAGACAGCTACAGTCTTGAAACTTTGCAGGCAGGTTGATGATGAAACGACCTATAATTTTGGTTATTTGAGGTTTTGCCGTATCGCAACGGGTTTTGCCATAAATTGCTTAAGAATCATAAATTAGGCCGAAATTTCAATAGTGTTTCCACATGTACCCTCCGTTTTCCCATACTTGCAAGGCAGCTAGAATAACGAAAGTCGGTCTACATATGGCCAATGACGTTGCCAAGGAGTGTCTTGAATTTCGTTCATCTATCCATCTTATGAGTGTGTGAATCAGTAAAATCATTTATGGAAATTTAACAAAAATGACCGAAACCGGGAAAATGAAGCTCAATCTAAGGTAGAAGGAGTCGAGATACGACAAAAAGTCATAGGACCAAAGTTGTAGATCTCTTCATTTTAGCGGCCGAAAGTGCAGTCCGTTTATTGATAACAATTACCGTTTAGCCACAAGAGAGCTCGAAACGAAAGCCTGCACCGTGATTTAATTTGGCTTAAAATTTCGAATTTTTTAGTGGATGAAATATTAAATATTTTAACTTTTTGCAATTTCTACGTCGGTTACAGGCTAGGAGCTAGAACTTTGCCAAATATTAATTTTGTAGGGCACTGCATCACGGTATCCGCCATTTTGTTTGGGGGGAGGGGGGGCAAAAATTTAAAATTTAAAATTTTTGGAATTTTTCCGTGGGTTACACGCTAATAGCTATCACCTTGCCAAATTTCAAGTTTCTAGCGCATCTGGAACTGAAGGATCTAACCCGAATTTTTTTTATTCCGTGGGGGGCTACGTACACAAAAATTTGAACTTTTTGGAATTTTTCCTTGGGTTACAGCCTAATATCTATCAGGTTGCCGAATTTCAAGTTCCTAGCTCATCTGGAAGGGTCTAACACGAAATTTCAATGATTGGGCGGAAGGGGGGCTAAATACAAAAAAATTGAACTTTTCGGAATTTTCCCTTGGGACACACCCTAATAGCTATCAGATTGTCACATTTCAAGTTCCTAGCTCATCTGGAAGGGCCTAACACGAAATGTCACTCCGATATTTTGATTGGGCGGAAGGGGGGCTAAATATGAAAAATATCAACTTTTTGGAATTTGTCCTTGGGTTGCAGCCTAATAGCTATTTGACTGCCGAATTTCAAGTTCCTAGCTCATCTGCAAGGGTGTAACACGAAATTTCAGTGTTTCGGCGAAGGGGGGGCTAAATACCAAAAATTTGAACTTTTTGTAATTTTCCCTTGGGACACACCCTAATAGCTATCAGATTGCCACACTTCAAGTTCCTAGCTCATCTGGCAGGGCCTAACACGAATTTTCAGCCCGATACTTTGATTGGGCGGAAGGGGGGCTAAAAGTGAAAAATTTCAACTTTTTTGAATTTTTCCTTGGGTTGCAGCCTAAAAGCTATCAGACTGCCGAATTTCAAGTTCCTAGCTCACTTGGAAGTGGGCAAACATTAATGTCAGTCAGTGAGTGAGTGAGTGAGTGAGTGAGTGAGTGAGTCAGTTAGCCTTCTAGCTTTATATATATAAGATAAGATAGAGCCAGGCAATGTGCACGCTAAATAGTGCAGGCTTTCGTTTGGAAATTTATAGCGAGCAAATGGTGCGTCGTATCGAGGTACGGATTGCGGCGTTAGGCGACCCTTTTAGTGGTCTACATTACTGTCTTAGGTGCTTTCTCCTATCCCGCATATTTATGCCCTAGAAAGAGGTGAACGTTTCGATCCATGTCAAATTTCGCCCACTTGTCACAAATTGAAAAATAAATTTGCCAACTTGGCAGACAGCAACAGTCTTGAAACTTTGCAGGCAGATTGACGATGAAACGGCCTATAATTTTGCTTATTTGAGGTTTTGCCGTATCTCAACGGGTTTCGCCATAAATTGAGTAAGAATCATAAATTAGGCCGAAATATCAGTAGTGTTTCCACATGTACCCTCCGTTTTCCCATACTTGCAAGGCAGCTAGAATAACGAAAGTCGGTCTACATATGGCCAATGCCGTTGCCAAGGAGCGTGCTGAATTTCGTTCATCTATCTATCATATGAGTGTGTGAATCAGAAAATAATTTATGGAAATTTAACAAAATTTTGCGAAACCGGGAAAATGAAGCTCAATCTAAGGTAGAAGGGGTCGAGATACGACAAAAAGTCATAAGACCAAAGTTGTAGATCTCTTAATTTTAGGAGTCGAAAGTGCAATCCGTTCATTGATAGCAATTACCGTTCGGCCACAAGAGAGCTCGAAACGAAAGCCTGCACCGTCCTATATATTGATTCGGTGGGAGGGGGTTAATTATTAAAAATTTTAGCTTTTCGGATTTTTTCCAGGGGTTACAGCCTAATAACTATCAGGTTGCCGAATTTCAAGTTCCTAGCTCATCTGGAAGGGTCTAACACGAAATTTCTTTGATTGGGCGGAAGGGGGGCTAAATATGAAAAATTTCAACTTTTTGCAATTTTTCCTTGGGTTGCAGCCTAAAAGCTATCAGACTGCCGAATTTCAAGTTCCTAGCTCACCTGGAAGTGGGCAAACATTAATGTCAGTGAGTGAGTGAGTGAGTCAGTTAGCCTTGCGGCTTTATATATATATATATAATAATAAGATAGAGTCGGGCAATGTGCACGCTGAATAGTGCAGGCTTTCGTTTGGAAATTTATTGCGAGCAAACGGTGCATCGTAGCGCGGTACGGTTTGCGGCGTTAGGCGACGCTTTTAGTGGTCTATATTACTGTCTTTGGCGCTTTCTCCTACCCCGCATATTTATGCCATAGAGGAGGTGAACGATTCGATCCATGTCAAATTTCGCCCACTTTTCACAAATTGAAAAATAATTTTTCCAACTTGGCAGACAGCTACAGTGTTGAAACTTTGCAGGCTCGTTGACGATGAAACGGCCTATAATTTCGGTTATTTGAGGTTTTACCGTATCTCAACGGGTTTCGCCATAAATTGCTTAAGAATCATCAATTAGGCCGAAATTTCAGTAGTGTTTCCACATGTACCCTCCGTTTTCCCATACTTGCAAGGCAGCTAGAATGACGAAAGTCTGTCTACATATGGCCAATGACGTTGCCAAGGAGCGTGCTGAATTTCGTTCATCTATCTATCATATGAGTGTGTGAATCAGAAAATAATTTATGGAAATCTAACAAAATTTTGCGAAACCGGGAAAATGAAGCTCAATCTAAGGTAGAAGGGGTCGAGATACGACAAAAAGTCATAAGACCAAAGTTGTAGATCTCTTAATTTTAGGACGCGAAAGTGCAATCCGTTCATTGATAGCAATTACCGTTCGGCCACAAGAGAGCTCGAAACGAAAGCCTGCACCGTCCTATATATTGATTCGGTGGGAGGGGGTTAATTGTTAAAAATTTTAGCTTTTCGGATTTTTTCCAGGGGTTACAGCCTAATAACTATCAGATTGCTGAATTTCAAGTTCCTAGCTCATCTGGAAGGATATACCCCGAAATTTTAGTCCGATACTTTGATTGGGTGGAGTTGGGCTAAATAGGAAAAGATTCAGCTTTTTGCATTTTTTCCTGGTGTTACAGCCGAATAGCTATCAGATTACCGAATTTCAAGTTCCTAGCTCGTCTGGAACTGAAGGGTCTGACCCGAAATTTGAGTCCGATATTTTGATTCCGTGGGGGGGCTAAATACAAAAAAATGTAACTGTTTGGAATTTTTCCTTGGTTTACAGCCTCATATACATCAGGTTGCCGAATTTCAAGTTCCTAGCTCATCTGGAAGGGTCTAACACGAAATTTCTTTGATTGGGCGGAAGGGGGGCTAAATATTAAAAAATTCAACCTTTTGGAATTTTTCCTTTGGTTGCAGCCTAATAGCTATCAGACTGCCGAATTTCAAGTTCCTACCTCACTTGGAAGTGGGCAAACATTAATGTCAGTCAGTGAGTGAGTGAGTCAGTCAGTCAGTTAGCCTTGTGGCTTTATATATATAGGATAAGATAGAGCCGGGCAATGTGCACGCTAAATAGTGCAGACTTCCATTTGGAAATTCATTGCGTCCAAACGGTAAGTCGTATCGAGGTAAGGTTTTCACCATCGGACGTCCCATTTAGTCGCCGACAGTACTGTGTGGGGCATTCTCTCGTATCTCGCCAATTTATACCATATAAAGGGGTGAACGTTTCGATCCATATCAAATTTCGTCTGCTTAGCAACAGTTGAAAAAAATTTTGCCAACTTGGCAGACAGCTACAGTCTTGAAACTTTGCAGGCAGGTTGATGATGAAACGACCTATAATTTTGGTTATTTGAGGTTTTGCCGTATCGCAACGGGTTTTGCCATAAATTGCTTAAGAATCATAAATTAGGCCGAAATTTCAATAGTGTTTCCACATGTACCCTCCGTTTTCCCATACTTGCAAGGCAGCTAGAATAACGAAAGTCGGTCTACATATGGCCAATGACGTTGCCAAGGAGTGTCTTGAATTTCGTTCATCTATCCATCTTATGAGTGTGTGAATCAGTAAAATCATTTATGGAAATTTAACAAAAATGACCGAAACCGGGAAAATGAAGCTCAATCTAAGGTAGAAGGAGTCGAGATACGACAAAAAGTCATAGGACCAAAGTTGTAGATCTCTTCATTTTAGCGGCCGAAAGTGCAGTCCGTTTATTGATAACAATTACCGTTTAGCCACAAGAGAGCTCGAAACGAAAGCCTGCACCGTGATTTAATTTGGCTTAAAATTTCGAATTTTTTAGTGGATGAAATATTAAATATTTTAACTTTTTGCAATTTCTACGTCGGTTACAGGCTAGGAGCTAGAACTTTGCCAAATATTAATTTTGTAGGGCACTGCATCACGGTATCCGCCATTTTGTTTGGGGGGAGGGGGGGCAAAAATTTAAAATTTAAAATTTTTGGAATTTTTCCGTGGGTTACACGCTAATAGCTATCACCTTGCCAAATTTCAAGTTTCTAGCGCATCTGGAACTGAAGGATCTAACCCGAATTTTTTTTATTCCGTGGGGGGCTACGTACACAAAAATTTGAACTTTTTGGAATTTTTCCTTGGGTTACAGCCTAATATCTATCAGGTTGCCGAATTTCAAGTTCCTAGCTCATCTGGAAGGGTCTAACACGAAATTTCAATGATTGGGCGGAAGGGGGGCTAAATACAAAAAAATTGAACTTTTCGGAATTTTCCCTTGGGACACACCCTAATAGCTATCAGATTGTCACATTTCAAGTTCCTAGCTCATCTGGAAGGGCCTAACACGAAATGTCACTCCGATATTTTGATTGGGCGGAAGGGGGGCTAAATATGAAAAATATCAACTTTTTGGAATTTGTCCTTGGGTTGCAGCCTAATAGCTATTTGACTGCCGAATTTCAAGTTCCTAGCTCATCTGCAAGGGTGTAACACGAAATTTCAGTGTTTCGGCGAAGGGGGGGCTAAATACCAAAAATTTGAACTTTTTGTAATTTTCCCTTGGGACACACCCTAATAGCTATCAGATTGCCACACTTCAAGTTCCTAGCTCATCTGGCAGGGCCTAACACGAAATTTCAGCCCGATACTTTGATTGGGCGGAAGGGGGGCTAAAAGTGAAAAATTTCAACTTTTTTGAATTTTTCCTTGGGTTGCAGCCTAAAAGCTATCAGACTGCCGAATTTCAAGTTCCTAGCTCACTTGGAAGTGGGCAAACATTAATGTCAGTGAGTGAGTGAGTGAGTGAGTGAGTGAGTGAGTCAGTTAGCCTTCTAGCTTTATATATATAAGATAAGATAGAGCCAGGCAATGTGCACGCTAAATAGTGCAGGCTTTCGTTTGGAAATTTATAGCGAGCAAATGGTGCGTCGTATCGAGGTACGGATTGCGGCGTTAGGCGACCCTTTTAGTGGTCTACATTACTGTCTTAGGTGCTTTCTCCTATCCCGCATATTTATGCCCTAGAAAGAGGTGAACGTTTCGATCCATGTCAAATTTCGCCCACTTGTCACAAATTGAAAAATAAATTTGCCAACTTGGCAGACAGCAACAGTCTTGAAACTTTGCAGGCAGATTGACGATGAAACGACCTATAATTTTGCTTATTTGAGGTTTTGCCGTATCTCAACGGGTTTCGCCATAAATTGAGTAAGAATCATAAATTAGGCCGAAATATCAGTAGTGTTTCCACATGTACCCTCCGTTTTCCCATACTTGCAAGGCAGCTAGAATAACGAAAGTCGGTCTACATATGGCCAATGCCGTTGCCAAGGAGCGTGCTGAATTTCGTTCATCTATCTATCATATGAGTGTGTGAATCAGAAAATAATTTATGGAAATTTAACAAAATTTTGCGAAACCGGGAAAATGAAGCTCAATCTAAGGTAGAAGGGGTCGAGATACGACAAAAAGTCATAAGACCAAAGTTGTAGATCTCTTAATTTTAGGAGTCGAAAGTGCAATCCGTTCATTGATAGCAATTACCGTTCGGCCACAAGAGAGCTCGAAACGAAAGCCTGCACCGTCCTATATATTGATTCGGTGGGAGGGGGTTAATTATTAAAAATTTTAGCTTTTCGGATTTTTTCCAGGGGTTACAGCCTAATAACTATCAGGTTGCCGAATTTCAAGTTCCTAGCTCATCTGGAAGGGTCTAACACGAAATTTCTTTGATTGGGCGGAAGGGGGGCTAAATATGAAAAATTTCAACTTTTTGCAATTTCTCCTTGGGTTGCAGCCTAAAAGCTATCAGACTGCCGAATTTCAAGTTCCTAGCTCACCTGGAAGTGGGCAAACATTAATGTCAGTGAGTGAGTGAGTGAGTCAGTTAGCCTTGCGGCTTTATATATATATATATAATAATAAGATAGAGTCGGGCAATGTGCACGCTGAATAGTGCAGGCTTTCGTTTGGAAATTTATTGCGAGCAAACGGTGCATCGTAGCGCGGTACGGTTTGCGGCGTTAGGCGACGCTTTTAGTGGTCTATATTACTGTCTTTGGCGCTTTCTCCTACCCCGCATATTTATGCCATAGAGGAGGTGAACGATTCGATCCATGTCAAATTTCGCCCACTTTTCACAAATTGAAAAATAATTTTTCCAACTTGGCAGACAGCTACAGTGTTGAAACTTTGCAGGCTCGTTGACGATGAAACGGCCTATAATTTCGGTTATTTGAGGTTTTACCGTATCTCAACGGGTTTCGCCATAAATTGCTTAAGAATCATCAATTAGGCCGAAATTTCAGTAGTGTTTCCACATGTACCCTCCGTTTTCCCATACTTGCAAGGCAGCTAGAATGACGAAAGTCTGTCTACATATGGCCAATGACGTTGCCAAGGAGCGTGCTGAATTTCGTTCATCTATCTATCATATGAGTGTGTGAATCAGAAAATAATTTATGGAAATCTAACAAAATTTTGCGAAACCGGGAAAATGAAGCTCAATCTAAGGTAGAAGGGGTCGAGATACGACAAAAAGTCATAAGACCAAAGTTGTAGATCGCTTAATTTTAGGAGCCGAAAGTGCAATCCGTTCATTGATAGCAATTACCGTTCGGCCACAAGAGAGCTCGAAACGAAAGCCTGCACCGTCCTATATATTGATTCGGTGGGAGGGGGTTAATTGTTAAAAATTTTAGCTTTTCGGATTTTTTCCAGGGGTTACAGCCTAATAACTATCAGATTGCTGAATTTCAAGTTCCTAGCTCATCTGGAAGGATATACCCCGAAATTTTAGTCCGATACTTTGATTGGGTGGAGTTGGGCTAAATAGGAAAAGATTCAGCTTTTTGCATTTTTTCCTGGTGTTACAGCCGAATAGCTATCAGATTACCGAATTTCAAGTTCCTAGCTCGTCTGGAACTGAAGGGTCTGACCCGAAATTTGAGTCCGATATTTTGATTCCGTGGGGGGGCTAAATACAAAAAAATTTAACTGTTTGGAATTTTTCCTTGGTTTACAGCCTCATATACATCAGGTTGCCGAATTTCAAGTTTCTAGCTCATCTGGAAGGGTCTAACACGAAATTTCTTTGATTGGGCGGAAGGGGGGCTAAATATTAAAAAATTCAACTTTTTGGAATT
This sequence comes from Anabrus simplex, assembly GCF_040414725.1. Taxonomy (NCBI): domain Eukaryota; kingdom Metazoa; phylum Arthropoda; class Insecta; order Orthoptera; family Tettigoniidae; genus Anabrus; species Anabrus simplex. The sequence goes on from NC_090272.1 coordinate 117,931,249, forward strand.
TTTCCTTTGGTTGCAGCCTAATAGCTATCAGACTGCCGAATTTCAAGTTCCTACCTCACTTGGAAGTGGGCAAACATTAATGTCAGTCAGTGAGTGAGTGAGTCAGTCAGTCAGTTAGCCTTGTGGCTTTATATATATAGGATAAGATAGAGCCGGGCAATGTGCACGCTAAATAGTGCAGACTTCCATTTGGAAATTCATTGCGTCCAAACGGTAAGTCGTATCGAGGTAAGGTTTTCACCATCGGACGTCCCATTTAGTCGCCGACAGTACTGTGTGGGGCATTCTCTCGTATCTCGCCAATTTATACCATATAAAGGGGTGAACGTTTCGATCCATATCAAATTTCGTCTGCTTAGCAACAGTTGAAAAAAATTTTGCCAACTTGGCAGACAGCTACAGTCTTGAAACTTTGCAGGCAGGTTGATGATGAAACGACCTATAATTTTGGTTATTTGAGGTTTTGCCGTATCGCAACGGGTTTTGCCATAAATTGCTTAAGAATCATAAATTAGGCCGAAATTTCAATAGTGTTTCCACATGTACCCTCCGTTTTCCCATACTTGCAAGGCAGCTAGAATAACGAAAGTCGGTCTACATATGGCCAATGACGTTGCCAAGGAGTGTCTTGAATTTCGTTCATCTATCCATCTTATGAGTGTGTGAATCAGTAAAATCATTTATGGAAATTTAACAAAAATGACCGAAACCGGGAAAATGAAGCTCAATCTAAGGTAGAAGGAGTCGAGATACGACAAAAAGTCATAGGACCAAAGTTGTAGATCTCTTCATTTTAGCGGCCGAAAGTGCAGTCCGTTTATTGATAACAATTACCGTTTAGCCACAAGAGAGCTCGAAACGAAAGCCTGCACCGTGATTTAATTTGGCTTAAAATTTCGAATTTTTTAGTGGATGAAATATTAAATATTTTAACTTTTTGCAATTTCTACGTCGGTTACAGGCTAGGAGCTAGAACTTTGCCAAATATTAATTTTGTAGGGCACTGCATCACGGTATCCGCCATTTTGTTTGGGGGGAGGGGGGGCAAAAATTTAAAATTTAAAATTTTTGGAATTTTTCCGTGGGTTACACGCTAATAGCTATCACCTTGCCAAATTTCAAGTTTCTAGCGCATCTGGAACTGAAGGATCTAACCCGAATTTTTTTTATTCCGTGGGGGGCTACGTACACAAAAATTTGAACTTTTTGGAATTTTTCCTTGGGTTACAGCCTAATATCTATCAGGTTGCCGAATTTCAAGTTCCTAGCTCATCTGGAAGGGTCTAACACGAAATTTCAATGATTGGGCGGAAGGGGGGCTAAATACAAAAAAATTGAACTTTTCGGAATTTTCCCTTGGGACACACCCTAATAGCTATCAGATTGTCACATTTCAAGTTCCTAGCTCATCTGGAAGGGCCTAACACGAAATGTCACTCCGATATTTTGATTGGGCGGAAGGGGGGCTAAATATGAAAAATATCAACTTTTTGGAATTTGTCCTTGGGTTGCAGCCTAATAGCTATTTGACTGCCGAATTTCAAGTTCCTAGCTCATCTGCAAGGGTGTAACACGAAATTTCAGTGTTTCGGCGAAGGGGGGGCTAAATACCAAAAATTTGAACTTTTTGTAATTTTCCCTTGGGACACACCCTAATAGCTATCAGATTGCCACACTTCAAGTTCCTAGCTCATCTGGCAGGGCCTAACACGAAATTTCAGCCCGATACTTTGATTGGGCGGAAGGGGGGCTAAAAGTGAAAAATTTCAACTTTTTTGAATTTTTCCTTGGGTTGCAGCCTAAAGGCTATCAGACTGCCGAATTTCAAGTTCCTAGCTCACTTGGAAGTGGGCAAACATTAATGTCAGTCAGTGAGTGAGTGAGTGAGTGAGTGAGTGAGTGAGTCAGTTAGCCTTCTAGCTTTATATATATAAGATAAGATAGAGCCAGGCAATGTGCACGCTAAATAGTGCAGGCTTTCGTTTGGAAATTTATAGCGAGCAAATGGTGCGTCGTATCGAGGTACGGATTGCGGCGTTAGGCGACCCTTTTAGTGGTCTACATTACTGTCTTAGGTGCTTTCTCCTATCCCGCATATTTATGCCCTAGAAAGAGGTGAACGTTTCGATCCATGTCAAATTTCGCCCACTTGTCACAAATTGAAAAATAAATTTGCCAACTTGGCAGACAGCAACAGTCTTGAAACTTTGCAGGCAGATTGACGATGAAACGACCTATAATTTTGCTTATTTGAGGTTTTGCCGTATCTCAACGGGTTTCGCCATAAATTGAGTAAGAATCATAAATTAGGCCGAAATATCAGTAGTGTTTCCACATGTACCCTCCGTTTTCCCATACTTGCAAGGCAGCTAGAATAACGAAAGTCGGTCTACATATGGCCAATGCCGTTGCCAAGGAGCGTGCTGAATTTCGTTCATCTATCTATCATATGAGTGTGTGAATCAGAAAATAATTTATGGAAATTTAACAAAATTTTGCGAAACCGGGAAAATGAAGCTCAATCTAAGGTAGAAGGGGTCGAGATACGACAAAAAGTCATAAGACCAAAGTTGTAGATCGCTTAATTTTAGGAGCCGAAAGTGCAATCCGTTCATTGATAGCAATTACCGTTCGGCCACAAGAGAGCTCGAAACGAAAGCCTGCACCGTCCTATATATTGATTCGGTGGGAGGGGGTTAATTATTAAAAATTTTAGCTTTTCGGATTTTTTCCAGGGGTTACAGCCTAATAACTATCAGGTTGCCGAATTTCAAGTTCCTAGCTCATCTGGAAGGGTCTAACACGAAATTTCTTTGATTGGGCGGAAGGGGGGCTAAATATGAAAAATTTCAACTTTTTGCAATTTTTCCTTGGGTTGCAGCCTAAAAGCTATCAGACTGCCGAATTTCAAGTTCCTAGCTCACCTGGAAGTGGGCAAACATTAATGTCAGTGAGTGAGTGAGTGAGTCAGTTAGCCTTGCGGCTTTATATATATATATATAATAATAAGATAGAGTCGGGCAATGTGCACGCTGAATAGTGCAGGCTTTCGTTTGGAAATTTATTGCGAGCAAACGGTGCATCGTAGCGCGGTACGGTTTGCGGCGTTAGGCGACGCTTTTAGTGGTCTATATTACTGTCTTTGGCGCTTTCTCCTACCCCGCATATTTATGCCATAGAGGAGGTGAACGATTCGATCCATGTCAAATTTCGCCCACTTTTCACAAATTGAAAAATAATTTTTCCAACTTGGCAGACAGCTACAGTGTTGAAACTTTGCAGGCTCGTTGACGATGAAACGGCCTATAATTTCGGTTATTTGAGGTTTTACCGTATCTCAACGGGTTTCGCCATAAATTGCTTAAGAATCATCAATTAGGCCGAAATTTCAGTAGTGTTTCCACATGTACCCTCCGTTTTCCCATACTTGCAAGGCAGCTAGAATGACGAAAGTCTGTCTACATATGGCCAATGACGTTGCCAAGGAGCGTGCTGAATTTCGTTCATCTATCTATCATATGAGTGTGTGAATCAGAAAATAATTTATGGAAATCTAACAAAATTTTGCGAAACCGGGAAAATGAAGCTCAATCTAAGGTAGAAGGGGTCGAGATACGACAAAAAGTCATAAGACCAAAGTTGTAGATCGCTTAATTTTAGGAGCCGAAAGTGCAATCCGTTCATTGATAGCAATTACCGTTCGGCCACAAGAGAGCTCGAAACGAAAGCCTGCACCGTCCTATATATTGATTCGGTGGGAGGGGGTTAATTGTTAAAAATTTTAGCTTTTCGGATTTTTTCCAGGGGTTACAGCCTAATAACTATCAGATTGCTGAATTTCAAGTTCCTAGCTCATCTGGAAGGATATACCCCGAAATTTTAGTCCGATACTTTGATTGGGTGGAGTTGGGCTAAATAGGAAAAGATTCAGCTTTTTGCATTTTTTCCTGGTGTTACAGCCGAATAGCTATCAGATTACCGAATTTCAAGTTCCTAGCTCGTCTGGAACTGAAGGGTCTGACCCGAAATTTGAGTCCGATATTTTGATTCCGTGGGGGGGCTAAATACAAAAAAATTTAACTGTTTGGAATTTTTCCTTGGTTTACAGCCTCATATACATCAGGTTGCCGAATTTCAAGTTTCTAGCTCATCTGGAAGGGTCTAACACGAAATTTCTTTGATTGGGCGGAAGGGGGGCTAAATATTAAAAAATTCAACTTTTTGGAATTTTTCCTTTGGTTGCAGCCTAATAGCTATCAGACTGCCGAATTTCAAGTTCCTACCTCACTTGGAAGTGGGCAAACATTAATGTCAGTCAGTGAGTGAGTGAGTCAGTCAGTCAGTTAGCCTTGTGGCTTTATATATATAGGATAAGATAGAGCCGGGCAATGTGCACGCTAAATAGTGCAGACTTCCATTTGGAAATTCATTGCGTCCAAACGGTAAGTCGTATCGAGGTAAGGTTTTCACCATCGGACGTCCCATTTAGTCGCCGACAGTACTGTGTGGGGCATTCTCTCGTATCTCGCCAATTTATACCATATAAAGGGGTGAACGTTTCGATCCATATCAAATTTCGTCTGCTTAGCAACAGTTGAAAAAAATTTTGCCAACTTGGCAGACAGCTACAGTCTTGAAACTTTGCAGGCAGGTTGATGATGAAACGACCTATAATTTTGGTTATTTGAGGTTTTGCCGTATCGCAACGGGTTTTGCCATAAATTGCTTAAGAATCATAAATTAGGCCGAAATTTCAATAGTGTTTCCACATGTACCCTCCGTTTTCCCATACTTGCAAGGCAGCTAGAATAACGAAAGTCGGTCTACATATGGCCAATGACGTTGCCAAGGAGTGTCTTGAATTTCGTTCATCTATCCATCTTATGAGTGTGTGAATCAGTAAAATCATTTATGGAAATTTAACAAAAATGACCGAAACCGGGAAAATGAAGCTCAATCTAAGGTAGAAGGAGTCGAGATACGACAAAAAGTCATAGGACCAAAGTTGTAGATCTCTTCATTTTAGCGGCCGAAAGTGCAGTCCGTTTATTGATAACAATTACCGTTTAGCCACAAGAGAGCTCGAAACGAAAGCCTGCACCGTGATTTAATTTGGCTTAAAATTTCGAATTTTTTAGTGGATGAAATATTAAATATTTTAACTTTTTGCAATTTCTACGTCGGTTACAGGCTAGGAGCTAGAACTTTGCCAAATATTAATTTTGTAGGGCACTGCATCACGGTATCCGCCATTTTGTTTGGGGGGAGGGGGGGCAAAAATTTAAAATTTAAAATTTTTGGAATTTTTCCGTGGGTTACACGCTAATAGCTATCACCTTGCCAAATTTCAAGTTTCTAGCGCATCTGGAACTGAAGGATCTAACCCGAATTTTTTTTATTCCGTGGGGGGCTACGTACACAAAAATTTGAACTTTTTGGAATTTTTCCTTGGGTTACAGCCTAATATCTATCAGGTTGCCGAATTTCAAGTTCCTAGCTCATCTGGAAGGGTCTAACACGAAATTTCAATGATTGGGCGGAAGGGGGGCTAAATACAAAAAAATTGAACTTTTCGGAATTTTCCCTTGGGACACACCCTAATAGCTATCAGATTGTCACATTTCAAGTTCCTAGCTCATCTGGAAGGGCCTAACACGAAATGTCACTCCGATATTTTGATTGGGCGGAAGGGGGGCTAAATATGAAAAATATCAACTTTTTGGAATTTGTCCTTGGGTTGCAGCCTAATAGCTATTTGACTGCCGAATTTCAAGTTCCTAGCTCATCTGCAAGGGTGTAACACGAAATTTCAGTGTTTCGGCGAAGGGGGGGCTAAATACCAAAAATTTGAACTTTTTGTAATTTTCCCTTGGGACACACCCTAATAGCTATCAGATTGCCACACTTCAAGTTCCTAGCTCATCTGGCAGGGCCTAACACGAAATTTCAGCCCGATACTTTGATTGGGCGGAAGGGGGGCTAAAAGTGAAAAATTTCAACTTTTTTGAATTTTTCCTTGGGTTGCAGCCTAAAGGCTATCAGACTGCCGAATTTCAAGTTCCTAGCTCACTTGGAAGTGGGCAAACATTAATGTCAGTCAGTGAGTGAGTGAGTGAGTGAGTGAGTGAGTGAGTCAGTTAGCCTTCTAGCTTTATATATATAAGATAAGATAGAGCCAGGCAATGTGCACGCTAAATAGTGCAGGCTTTCGTTTGGAAATTTATAGCGAGCAAATGGTGCGTCGTATCGAGGTACGGATTGCGGCGTTAGGCGACCCTTTTAGTGGTCTACATTACTGTCTTAGGTGCTTTCTCCTATCCCGCATATTTATGCCCTAGAAAGAGGTGAACGTTTCGATCCATGTCAAATTTCGCCCACTTGTCACAAATTGAAAAATAAATTTGCCAACTTGGCAGACAGCAACAGTCTTGAAACTTTGCAGGCAGATTGACGATGAAACGACCTATAATTTTGCTTATTTGAGGTTTTGCCGTATCTCAACGGGTTTCGCCATAAATTGAGTAAGAATCATAAATTAGGCCGAAATATCAGTAGTGTTTCCACATGTACCCTCCGTTTTCCCATACTTGCAAGGCAGCTAGAATAACGAAAGTCGGTCTACATATGGCCAATGCCGTTGCCAAGGAGCGTGCTGAATTTCGTTCATCTATCTATCATATGAGTGTGTGAATCAGAAAATAATTTATGGAAATTTAACAAAATTTTGCGAAACCGGGAAAATGAAGCTCAATCTAAGGTAGAAGGGGTCGAGATACGACAAAAAGTCATAAGACCAAAGTTGTAGATCGCTTAATTTTAGGAGCCGAAAGTGCAATCCGTTCATTGATAGCAATTACCGTTCGGCCACAAGAGAGCTCGAAACGAAAGCCTGCACCGTCCTATATATTGATTCGGTGGGAGGGGGTTAATTATTAAAAATTTTAGCTTTTCGGATTTTTTCCAGGGGTTACAGCCTAATAACTATCAGGTTGCCGAATTTCAAGTTCCTAGCTCATCTGGAAGGGTCTAACACGAAATTTCTTTGATTGGGCGGAAGGGGGGCTAAATATGAAAAATTTCAACTTTTTGCAATTTTTCCTTGGGTTGCAGCCTAAAAGCTATCAGACTGCCGAATTTCAAGTTCCTAGCTCACCTGGAAGTGGGCAAACATTAATGTCAGTGAGTGAGTGAGTCAGTCAGTTAGCCTTGCGGCTTTATATATATATATATAATAATAAGATAGAGTCGGGCAATGTGCACGCTGAATAGTGCAGGCTTTCGTTTGGAAATTTATTGCGAGCAAACGGTGCATCGTAGCGCGGTACGGTTTGCGGCGTTAGGCGACGCTTTTAGTGGTCTATATTACTGTCTTTGGCGCTTTCTCCTACCCCGCATATTTATGCCATAGAGGAGGTGAACGATTCGATCCATGTCAAATTTCGCCCACTTTTCACAAATTGAAAAATAATTTTTCCAACTTGGCAGACAGCTACAGTGTTGAAACTTTGCAGGCTCGTTGACGATGAAACGGCCTATAATTTCGGTTATTTGAGGTTTTACCGTATCTCAACGGGTTTCGCCATAAATTGCTTAAGAATCATCAATTAGGCCGAAATTTCAGTAGTGTTTCCACATGTACCCTCCGTTTTCCCATACTTGCAAGGCAGCTAGAATGACGAAAGTCTGTCTACATATGGCCAATGACGTTGCCAAGGAGCGTGCTGAATTTCGTTCATCTATCTATCATATGAGTGTGTGAATCAGAAAATAATTTATGGAAATCTAACAAAATTTTGCGAAACCGGGAAAATGAAGCTCAATCTAAGGTAGAAGGGGTCGAGATACGACAAAAAGTCATAAGACCAAAGTTGTAGATCGCTTAATTTTAGGAGCCGAAAGTGCAATCCGTTCATTGATAGCAATTACCGTTCGGCCACAAGAGAGCTCGAAACGAAAGCCTGCACCGTCCTATATATTGATTCGGTGGGAGGGGGTTAATTGTTAAAAATTTTAGCTTTTCGGATTTTTTCCAGGGGTTACAGCCTAATAACTATCAGATTGCTGAATTTCAAGTTCCTAGCTCATCTGGAAGGATATACCCCGAAATTTTAGTCCGATACTTTGATTGGGTGGAGTTGGGCTAAATAGGAAAAGATTCAGCTTTTTGCATTTTTTCCTGGTGTTACAGCCGAATAGCTATCAGATTACCGAATTTCAAGTTCCTAGCTCGTCTGGAACTGAAGGGTCTGACCCGAAATTTGAGTCCGATATTTTGATTCCGTGGGGGGGCTAAATACAAAAAAATTTAACTGTTTGGAATTTTTCCTTGGTTTACAGCCTCATATACATCAGGTTGCCGAATTTCAAGTTCCTAGCTCATCTGGAAGGGTCTAACACGAAATTTCTTTGATTGGGCGGAAGGGGGGCTAAATATTAAAAAATTCAACTTTTTGGAATTTTTCCTTTGGTTGCAGCCTAATAGCTATCAGACTGCCGAATTTCAAGTTCCTACCTCACTTGGAAGTGGGCAAACATTAATGTCAGTCAGTGAGTGAGTGAGTCAGTCAGTCAGTTAGCCTTGTGGCTTTATATATATAGGATAAGATAGAGCCGGGCAATGTGCACGCTAAATAGTGCAGACTTCCACTTGGAAATTCATTGCGTCCAAACGGTAAGTCGTATCGAGGTAAGGATTTCACCTTCGGACGTCCCATTTAGTAGCCTACAGTACTGTGTGGGGCATTCTCTCGTATCTCGCCTATTTATACCATATAAAGGGGTGAACGTTTCGATCCATATCAAATTTCGTCCGCTTAGCAACAGTTGAAAAATAATTTTGCCAACATAGCAGACAGCTACAGTCTTGAAACTTTGCAGGCAGGTTGATGATGAAACGACCTATAATTTTGGTTATTTAAGGTTTTGCCGTATCTCAAAGGGTTTCGCCATAAATTGCTTAAGAATCATAAATTAGGCCGAAATTTCAATAGTGTTTCCACATGTACCCTCCGTTTTCCCATACTTGCAAGGCAGCTAGAATAACGAAAGTCGGTCTACATATGGCCAATGACGTTGCCAAGGAGCGTCCTGAATTTCGTTCATCTATCCATCTTATGAGTGTGTGAATCAGTAAAATCATTTATGGAAATTTAACAAAAATGACCAAAACCGGGAAAATGAAGCTCAATCTAAGGTAGAAGGAGTCGAGATACGACAAAAAGTCATAGGACCAAAGTTGTAGATCTCTTCATTTTAAGGGCCGGAAGTGCAGTCCGTTTATTGATAACAATTACCGTTTAGCCACAAGAGAGCTCGAAACGAAAGCCTGCACCGTCATGTAATTTGGCTTAATATTTCGAATTCTTTAGTGGATGAAATATTAAATATTTTAACTTTTTGCAATTTCTACGTCGGTTACAGGCTAGGAGCTAGAACTTTGCCAAATATGAATTTTCTAGGGCACTGCATCACGGTATCCGCCATTTTGTTTGGGGGGAGGGGGGCAAAAATTTAAAATTTAAAATTTTTGGAATTTTGCCTTGTGTTACATCCTATTAGCTATCAGATTTCCGAATTTCAATTTCTTAGCTCATCGGGAAGGGTCTAACACGAAATTTTAATCCGATATATTGATGGGGCGGAATTGGGGCTAAATATGAAAAATGTCAACATTTTTGAATTTTTCCTTGGGTTGCAGCCTAATAGCTATCAGACTGCCGAATTCCAAGTTTTCAGCTCATCTGCAACGGAAGGGTCTAACCCGAAATTTGATTCCAATATTTTGATTCGATGGGGGGCTAAATACAAACAATTTGAACTTTTTGGAGTTTTGCTTTGGGCTACAGCCTAATAGCTATCAGATTGCCGAATTTCAAGTTCCTAGCTCATCTGGAAGGGTCTAACACGAAATTTGAGTGATTCGTTAGGGGGGGGGGGCTAAATATGAAAAACTTGAACTTTTTGGAATTGTTCCTTGGGTTACAGCCAAATAGCTATCACATTGCCGAATCTCAAGTTCCTAGATCATCTGGAGGGGTCTAAGACGAAATTTAAGTGTTTCGTGGGGGGGGGGAAATGTGAAAAATTTGAACTTTTTGGAATTTCTCCTTGGATTCCAGTGTAATAGGTATCAGATTGCCGTATTTCAAGTTCGTATATCATCTGGAAGGTTCTAAAACGAATTTTGAGTCCGATATATTGATTGGGCGGGGGGGGTTAAAATTTGAAAAATTTGAACTTTTAGGAACTTTTTCTTGGGTTGCAGCCTAATAGCTGTCCGATTGCCGAATTTCAAGTTCATAGCTCATCTGGAAGGGTCTAACCTGAAATTTGAGCGATTCGTTGGGGGGGGGGGGGCTAAATATGAAAAACTTGAACTTTTTGGAATTTTTCCTTGGGTTGCAGCCAAATATCTATCACATTGCCGAATCTCACGTTCCTTGATCATCTGGAAGGTTCTAACACCAAATTTGAGCCCGATATATTGAATGGGACGGGGGGGGGGGGCTAAATATGAAAAATTGGAACTTTTGGAATTTCTCCTTCGGTTGCAGCCTAATAGCTATCAGACTGCCGAATTTCAAGTTCCTAGCTCATCTGGAAGGGTCTAAAACGAAATTTAAGTGTTTCGGGGGGTGGGGGCTAAATATGAAAAATTTGAACTTTTGGGAATTTTTCCTTCGGCTGCAGCCTAATAGCTATCAGACTGCCGAATTTCAATTTCCTACCTCACTTGGAAGTGGGCAAACATTAATGTCAGTCAGTGAGTGAGTGAGTGAGTCAGTTAGCCTTGTGGCTTTATATATATAGGATAAGATAAGATAGTCAAGCAATGTGCACGCTGAATAGTGCAGGCTTTCGTTTGGAAATTTATTGCGAGCAAACGGTGCATCGTATCGCGGTACGGTTTGCGGCGTTAGGCGACCCTTTTAGTGGTCTACATTACTGTCTTTGGCGCTTTCTCCTACCCCGCATATTTATGCCATAGAGGAGGTGAACGATTCGATCCATGTCAAATTTCGCCCACTTTTCACAAATTGAAAAATAATTTTTCCAACTTGGCAGACAGCTACAGTGTTGAAACTTTGCAGGCTCGTTGACGATGAAACGGCCTATAATTTCGGTTATTTGAGGTTTTACCGTATCTCAACGGGTTTCGCCATAAATTGCTTAAGAATCATCAATTAGGCCGAAATTTCAGTAGTGTTTCCACATGTACCCTCCGTTTTCCCATACTTGCAAGGCAGCTAGAATGACGAAAGTCTGTCTACATATGGCCAATGACGTTGCCAAGGAGCGTGCTGAATTTCGTTCATCTATCTATCATATGAGTGTGTGAATCAGAAAATAATTTATGGAAATCTAACAAAATTTTGCGAAACCGGGAAAATGAAGCTCAATCTAAGGTAGAAGGGGTCGAGATACGACAAAAAGTCATAAGACCAAAGTTGTAGATCGCTTAATTTTAGGAGCCGAAAGTGCAATCCGTTCATTGATAGCAATTACCGTTCGGCCACAAGAGAGCTCGAAACGAAAGCCTGCACCGTCCTATATATTGATTCGGTGGGAGGGGGTTAATTGTTAAAAATTTTAGCTTTTCGGATTTTTTCCAGGGGTTACAGCCTAATAACTATCAGATTGCTGAATTTCAAGTTCCTAGCTCATCTGGAAGGATATACCCCGAAATTTTAGTCCGATACTTTGATTGGGTGGAGTTGGGCTAAATAGGAAAAGATTCAGCTTTTTGCATTTTTTCCTGGTGTTACAGCCGAATAGCTATCAGATTACCGAATTTCAAGTTCCTAGCTCGTCTGGAACTGAAGGGTCTGACCCGAAATTTGAGTCCGATATTTTGATTCCGTGGGGGGGCTAAATACAAAAAAATTTAACTGTTTGGAATTTTTCCTTGGTTTACAGCCTCATATACATCAGGTTGCCGAATTTCAAGTTCCTAGCTCATCTGGAAGGGTCTAACACGAAATTTCTTTGATTGGGCGGAAGGGGGGCTAAATATTAAAAAATTCAACTTTTTGGAATTTTTCCTTTGGTTGCAGCCTAATAGCTATCAGACTGCCGAATTTCAAGTTCCTACCTCACTTGGAAGTGGGCAAACATTAATGTCAGTCAGTGAGTGAGTGAGTCAGTCAGTCAGTTAGCCTTGTGGCTTTATATATATAGGATAAGATAGAGCCGGGCAATGTGCACGCTAAATAGTGCAGACTTCCATTTGGAAATTCATTGCGTCCAAACGGTAAGTCGTATCGAGGTAAGGTTTTCACCATCGGACGTCCCATTTAGTCGCCGACAGTACTGTGTGGGGCATTCTCTCGTATCTCGCCAATTTATACCATATAAAGGGGTGAACGTTTCGATCCATATCAAATTTCGTCTGCTTAGCAACAGTTGAAAAAAATTTTGCCAACTTGGCAGACAGCTACAGTCTTGAAACTTTGCAGGCAGGTTGATGATGAAACGACCTATAATTTTGGTTATTTGAGGTTTTGCCGTATCGCAACGGGTTTTGCCATAAATTGCTTAAGAATCATAAATTAGGCCGAAATTTCAATAGTGTTTCCACATGTACCCTCCGTTTTCCCATACTTGCAAGGCAGCTAGAATAACGAAAGTCGGTCTACATATGGCCAATGACGTTGCCAAGGAGTGTCTTGAATTTCGTTCATCTATCCATTTTATGAGTGTGTGAATCAGTAAAATCATTTATGGAAATTTAACAAAAATGACCGAAACCGGGAAAATGAAGCTCAATCTAAGGTAGAAGGAGTCGAGATACGACAAAAAGTCATAGGACCAAAGTTGTAGATCTCTTCATTTTAGCGGCCGAAAGTGCAGTCCGTTTATTGATAACAATTACCGTTTAGCCACAAGAGAGCTCGAAACGAAAGCCTGCACCGTGATTTAATTTGGCTTAAAATTTCGAATTTTTTAGTGGATGAAATATTAAATATTTTAACTTTTTGCAATTTCTACGTCGGTTACAGGCTAGGAGCTAGAACTTTGCCAAATATTAATTTTGTAGGGCACTGCATCACGGTATCCGCCATTTTGTTTGGGGGGAGGGGGGGCAAAAATTTAAAATTTAAAATTTTTGGAATTTTTCCGTGGGTTACACGCTAATAGCTATCACCTTGCCAAATTTCAAGTTTCTAGCGCATCTGGAACTGAAGGATCTAACCCGAATTTTTTTTATTCCGTGGGGGGCTACGTACACAAAAATTTGAACTTTTTGGAATTTTTCCTTGGGTTACAGCCTAATATCTATCAGGTTGCCGAATTTCAAGTTCCTAGCTCATCTGGAAGGGTCTAACACGAAATTTCAATGATTGGGCGGAAGGGGGGCTAAATACAAAAAAATTGAACTTTTCGGAATTTTCCCTTGGGACACACCCTAATAGCTATCAGATTGTCACATTTCAAGTTCCTAGCTCATCTGGAAGGGCCTAACACGAAATGTCACTCCGATATTTTGATTGGGCGGAAGGGGGGCTAAATATGAAAAATATCAACTTTTTGGAATTTGTCCTTGGGTTGCAGCCTAATAGCTATTTGACTGCCGAATTTCAAGTTCCTAGCTCATCTGCAAGGGTGTAACACGAAATTTCAGTGTTTCGGCGAAGGGGGGGCTAAATACCAAAAATTTGAACTTTTTGTAATTTTCCCTTGGGACACACCCTAATAGCTATCAGATTGCCACACTTCAAGTTCCTAGCTCATCTGGCAGGGCCTAACACGAAATTTCAGCCCGATACTTTGATTGGGCGGAAGGGGGGCTAAAAGTGAAAAATTTCAACTTTTTTGAATTTTTCCTTGGGTTGCAGCCTAAAAGCTATCAGACTGCCGAATTTCAAGTTCCTAGCTCACTTGGAAGTGGGCAAACATTAATGTCAGTCAGTGAGTGAGTGAGTGAGTGAGTGAGTGAGTGAGTGAGTCAGTTAGCCTTCTAGCTTTATATATATAAGATAAGATAGAGCCAGGCAATGTGCACGCTAAATAGTGCAGGCTTTCGTTTGGAAATTTATAGCGAGCAAATGGTGCGTCGTATCGAGGTACGGATTGCGGCGTTAGGCGACCCTTTTAGTGGTCTACATTACTGTCTTAGGTGCTTTCTCCTATCCCGCATATTTATGCCCTAGAAAGAGGTGAACGTTTCGATCCATGTCAAATTTCGCCCACTTGTCACAAATTGAAAAATAAATTTGCCAACTTGGCAGACAGCAACAGTCTTGAAACTTTGCAGGCAGATTGACGATGAAACGACCTATAATTTTGCTTATTTGAGGTTTTGCCGTATCTCAACGGGTTTCGCCATAAATTGAGTAAGAATCATAAATTAGGCCGAAATATCAGTAGTGTTTCCACATGTACCCTCCGTTTTCCCATACTTGCAAGGCAGCTAGAATAACGAAAGTCGGTCTACATATGGCCAATGCCGTTGCCAAGGAGCGTGCTGAATTTCGTTCATCTATCTATCATATGAGTGTGTGAATCAGAAAATAATTTATGGAAATTTAACAAAATTTTGCGAAACCGGGAAAATGAAGCTCAATCTAAGGTAGAAGGGGTCGAGATACGACAAAAAGTCATAAGACCAAAGTTGTAGATCGCTTAATTTTAGGAGCCGAAAGTGCAATCCGTTCATTGATAGCAATTACCGTTCGGCCACAAGAGAGCTCGAAACGAAAGCCTGCACCGTCCTATATATTGATTCGGTGGGAGGGGGTTAATTATTAAAAATTTTAGCTTTTCGGATTTTTTCCAGGGGTTACAGCCTAATAACTATCAGGTTGCCGAATTTCAAGTTCCTAGCTCATCTGGAAGGGTCTAACACGAAATTTCTTTGATTGGGCGGAAGGGGGGCTAAATATGAAAAATTTCAACTTTTTGCAATTTTTCCTTGGGTTGCAGCCTAAAAGCTATCAGACTGCCGAATTTCAAGTTCCTAGCTCACCTGGAAGTGGGCAAACATTAATGTCAGTGAGTGAGTGAGTGAGTCAGTTAGCCTTGCGGCTTTATATATATATATATAATAATAAGATAGAGTCGGGCAATGTGCACGCTGAATAGTGCAGGCTTTCGTTTGGAAATTTATTGCGAGCAAACGGTGCATCGTAGCGCGGTACGGTTTGCGGCGTTAGGCGACGCTTTTAGTGGTCTATATTACTGTCTTTGGCGCTTTCTCCTACCCCGCATATTTATGCCATAGAGGAGGTGAACGATTCGATCCATGTCAAATTTCGCCCACTTTTCACAAATTGAAAAATAATTTTTCCAACTTGGCAGACAGCTACAGTGTTGAAACTTTGCAGGCTCGTTGACGATGAAACGGCCTATAATTTCGGTTATTTGAGGTTTTACCGTATCTCAACGGGTTTCGCCATAAATTGCTTAAGAATCATCAATTAGGCCGAAATTTCAGTAGTGTTTCCACATGTACCCTCCGTTTTCCCATACTTGCAAGGCAGCTAGAATGACGAAAGTCTGTCTACATATGGCCAATGACGTTGCCAAGGAGCGTGCTGAATTTCGTTCATCTATCTATCATATGAGTGTGTGAATCAGAAAATAATTTATGGAAATCTAACAAAATTTTGCGAAACCGGGAAAATGAAGCTCAATCTAAGGTAGAAGGGGTCGAGATACGACAAAAAGTCATAAGACCAAAGTTGTAGATCGCTTAATTTTAGGAGCCGAAAGTGCAATCCGTTCATTGATAGCAATTACCGTTCGGCCACAAGAGAGCTCGAAACGAAAGCCTGCACCGTCCTATATATTGATTCGGTGGGAGGGGGTTAATTGTTAAAAATTTTAGCTTTTCGGATTTTTTCCAGGGGTTACAGCCTAATAACTATCAGATTGCTGAATTTCAAGTTCCTAGCTCATCTGGAAGGATATACCCCGAAATTTTAGTCCGATACTTTGATTGGGTGGAGTTGGGCTAAATAGGAAAAGATTCAGCTTTTTGCATTTTTTCCTGGTGTTACAGCCGAATAGCTATCAGATTACCGAATTTCAAGTTCCTAGCTCGTCTGGAACTGAAGGGTCTGACCCGAAATTTGAGTCCGATATTTTGATTCCGTGGGGGGGCTAAATACAAAAAAATTTAACTGTTTGGAATTTTTCCTTGGTTTACAGCCTCATATACATCAGGTTGCCGAATTTCAAGTTCCTAGCTCATCTGGAAGGGTCTAACACGAAATTTCTTTGATTGGGCGGAAGGGGGGCTAAATATTAAAAAATTCAACTTTTTGGAATTTTTCCTTTGGTTGCAGCCTAATAGCTATCAGACTGCCGAATTTCAAGTTCCTACCTCACTTGGAAGTGGGCAAACATTAATGTCAGTCAGTGAGTGAGTGAGTCAGTCAGTCAGTTAGCCTTGTGGCTTTATATATATAGGATAAGATAGAGCCGGGCAATGTGCACGCTAAATAGTGCAGACTTCCACTTGGAAATTCATTGCGTCCAAACGGTAAGTCGTATCGAGGTAAGGATTTCACCTTCGGACGTCCCATTTAGTAGCCTACAGTACTGTGTGGGGCATTCTCTCGTATCTCGCCTATTTATACCATATAAAGGGGTGAACGTTTCGATCCATATCAAATTTCGTCCGCTTAGCAACAGTTGAAAAATAATTTTGCCAACATAGCAGACAGCTACAGTCTTGAAACTTTGCAGGCAGGTTGATGATGAAACGACCTATAATTTTGGTTATTTAAGGTTTTGCCGTATCTCAAAGGGTTTCGCCATAAATTGCTTAAGAATCATAAATTAGGCCGAAATTTCAATAGTGTTTCCACATGTACCCTCCGTTTTCCCATACTTGCAAGGCAGCTAGAATAACGAAAGTCGGTCTACATATGGCCAATGACGTTGCCAAGGAGCGTCCTGAATTTCGTTCATCTATCCATCTTATGAGTGTGTGAATCAGTAAAATCATTTATGGAAATTTAACAAAAATGACCAAAACCGGGAAAATGAAGCTCAATCTAAGGTAGAAGGAGTCGAGATACGACAAAAAGTCATAGGACCAAAGTTGTAGATCTCTTCATTTTAAGGGCCGGAAGTGCAGTCCGTTTATTGATAACAATTACCGTTTAGCCACAAGAGAGCTCGAAACGAAAGCCTGCACCGTCATGTAATTTGGCTTAATATTTCGAATTCTTTAGTGGATGAAATATTAAATATTTTAACTTTTTGCAATTTCTACGTCGGTTACAGGCTAGGAGCTAGAACTTTGCCAAATATGAATTTTCTAGGGCACTGCATCACGGTATCCGCCATTTTGTTTGGGGGGAGGGGGGCAAAAATTTAAAATTTAAAATTTTTGGAATTTTGCCTTGTGTTACATCCTATTAGCTATCAGATTTCCGAATTTCAATTTCTTAGCTCATCGGGAAGGGTCTAACACGAAATTTTAATCCGATATATTGATGGGGCGGAATTGGGGCTAAATATGAAAAATGTCAACATTTTTGAATTTTTCCTTGGGTTGCAGCCTAATAGCTATCAGACTGCCGAATTCCAAGTTTTCAGCTCATCTGCAACGGAAGGGTCTAACCCGAAATTTGATTCCAATATTTTGATTCGATGGGGGGCTAAATACAAACAATTTGAACTTTTTGGAGTTTTGCTTTGGGCTACAGCCTAATAGCTATCAGATTGCCGAATTTCAAGTTCCTAGCTCATCTGGAAGGGTCTAACACGAAATTTGAGTGATTCGTTAGGGGGGGGGGCTAAATATGAAAAACTTGAACTTTTTGGAATTGTTCCTTGGGTTACAGCCAAATAGCTATCACATTGCCGAATCTCAAGTTCCTAGATCATCTGGAAGGGTCTAAGACGAAATTTAAGTGTTTCGTGGGGGGGGGGGGCAAATGTGAAAAATTTGAACTTTTTGGAATTTCTCCTTGGATTCCAGTGTAATAGGTATCAGATTGCCGTATTTCAAGTTCGTATATCATCTGGAAGGTTCTAAAACGAATTTTGAGTCCGATATATTGATTGGGCGGGGGGGGTTAAAATTTGAAAAATTTGAACTTTTAGGAACTTTTTCTTGGGTTGCAGCCTAATAGCTGTCCGATTGCCGAATTTCAAGTTCATAGCTCATCTGGAAGGGTCTAACCTGAAATTTGAGCGATTCGTTGGGGGGGGGGGCTAAATATGAAAAACTTGAACTTTTTGGAATTTTTCCTTGGGTTGCAGCCAAATATCTATCACATTGCCGAATCTCACGTTCCTTGATCATCTGGAAGGTTCTAACACCAAATTTGAGCCCGATATATTGAATGGGACGGGGGGGGGGGCTAAATATGAAAAATTGGAACTTTTGGAATTTCTCCTTCGGTTGCAGCCTAATAGCTATCAGACTGCCGAATTTCAAGTTCCTAGCTCATCTGGAAGGGTCTAAAACGAAATTTAAGTGTTTCGGGGGGTGGGGGCTAAATATGAAAAATTTGAACTTTTGGGAATTTTTCCTTCGGCTGCAGCCTAATAGCTATCAGACTGCCGAATTTCAATTTCCTACCTCACTTGGAAGTGGGCAAACATTAATGTCAGTCAGTGAGTGAGTGAGTGAGTCAGTTAGCCTTGTGGCTTTATATATATAGGATAAGATAAGATAGTCAAGCAATGTGCACGCTGAATAGTGCAGGCTTTCGTTTGGAAATTTATTGCGAGCAAACGGTGCATCGTATCGCGGTACGGTTTGCGGCGTTAGGCGACCCTTTTAGTGGTCTACATTACTGTCTTTGGCGCTTTCTCCTACCCCGCATATTTATGCCATAGAGGAGGTGAACGATTCGATCCATGTCAAATTTCGCCCACTTTTCACAAATTGAAAAATAATTTTTCCAACTTGGCAGACAGCTACAGTGTTGAAACTTTGCAGGCTCGTTGACGATGAAACGGCCTATAATTTCGGTTATTTGAGGTTTTACCGTATCTCAACGGGTTTCGCCATAAATTGCTTAAGAATCATCAATTAGGCCGAAATTTCAGTAGTGTTTCCACATGTACCCTCCGTTTTCCCATACTTGCAAGGCAGCTAGAATGACGAAAGTCTGTCTACATATGGCCAATGACGTTGCCAAGGAGCGTGCTGAATTTTGTTCATCTATCTATCATATGAGTGTGTGAATCAGAAAATAATTTATGGAAATCTAACAAAATTTTGCGAAACCGGGAAAATGAAGCTCAATCTAAGGTAGAAGGGGTCGAGATACGACAAAAAGTCATAAGACCAAAGTTGTAGATCGCTTAATTTTAGGAGCCGAAAGTGCAATCCGTTCATTGATAGCAATTACCGTTCGGCCACAAGAGAGCTCGAAACGAAAGCCTGCACCGTCCTATATATTGATTCGGTGGGAGGGGGTTAATTGTTAAAAATTTTAGCTTTTCGGATTTTTTCCAGGGGTTACAGCCTAATAACTATCAGATTGCTGAATTTCAAGTTCCTAGCTCATCTGGAAGGATATACCCCGAAATTTTAGTCCGATACTTTGATTGGGTGGAGTTGGGCTAAATAGGAAAAGATTCAGCTTTTTGCATTTTTTCCTGGTGTTACAGCCGAATAGCTATCAGATTACCGAATTTCAAGTTCCTAGCTCGTCTGGAACTGAAGGGTCTGACCCGAAATTTGAGTCCGATATTTTGATTCCGTGGGGGGGCTAAATACAAAAAAATTTAACTGTTTGGTATTTTTCCTTGGTTTACAGCCTCATATACATCAGGTTGCCGAATTTCAAGTTCCTAGCTCATCTGGAAGGGTCTAACACGAAATTTCTTTGATTGGGCGGAAGGGGGGCTAAATATTAAAAAATTCAACTTTTTGGAATTTTTCCTTTGGTTGCAGCCTAATAGCTATCAGACTGCCGAATTTCAAGTTCCTACCTCACTTGGAAGTGGGCAAACATTAATGTCAGTCAGTGAGTGAGTGAGTGAGTCAGTTAGCCTTGTGGCTTTATATATATAGGATAAGATAGAGCCGGGCAATGTGCACGCTAAATAGTGCAGACTTCCATTTGGAAATTCATTGCGTCCAAACGGTAAGTCGTATCGAGGTAAGGTTTTCACCATCGGACGTCCCATTTAGTAGCCGACAGTACTGTGTGGGGCATTCTCTCGTATCTCGCCAATTTATACCATATAAAGGGGTGAACGTTTCGATCCATATCAAATTTCGTCCGCTTAGCAACAGTTGAAAAATAATTTTGCCAACTTGGCAGACAGCTACAGTCTTGAACCTTTGCAGGCAGGTTGACGATGAAACGACCTATAATTTTGCTTATTTGAGGTTTTGCCGTATCTCAACGGGTTTCGCCATAAATTGCTTAAGAATCATAAATTAGGCCGAAATATCAGTAGTGTTTCCACATGTACCCTCCGTTTTCCAATACTTGCAAGGCAGCTAGAATGACGAAAGTCTGTCTACATATGGCCAATGACGTTGCCAAGGAGCGTCCTGAATTTCGTTCATCTATCCATCTTATGAGTGTGTGAATCAGTAACATCATTTATGGAAATTTAACAAAAATTACCAAAACCGGGAAAATGAAGCTCAATCTAAGGTAGAAGGGGTCGAGATACGACAAAAAGTCATAGGACCAAAGTTGTAGATCTCTTAATTTTAGGGAACGAAAGTGCAATCCGTTCATTGATAGCAATTACCGTTCGGCCACAAAATAGCTCGAAACGAAAGTCTGCACCGTCCTATATATTGAATCGGTGGGAGGGGGTTAATTATTAAAAATTTTAGCTTTTCGGATTTTTCCAGGGGTTACAGCCTAATAACTATCAGATTGCTGAATTTCAAGTTCCTAGCTCATCTGGAAGGATATACCCCGAAATTTTAGTCCGATACTTTGATTGGGTGGAGTTGGGCTAAATAGGAAAAGATTCAGCTTTTTGCATTTTTTCCTGGTGTTACAGCCGAATAGCTATCAGATTACCGAATTTCAAGTTCCTAGCTCGTCTGGAACTGAAGGGTCTGACCCGAATTTTGAGTCCGATATTTTGATTCCGTGGGGGGCTAAATACAAAAAAATTTAACTGTTTGGAATTTTTCCTTGGTTTACAGCCTCATATACATCAGGTTGCCGAATTTCAAGTTCCTAGCTCATCTGGAAGGGTCTAACACGAAATTTCTTTGATTGGGCGGAAGGGGGGCTAAATATTAAAAAATTCAACTTTTTGGAATTTTTCCTTTGGTTGCAGCCTAATAGCTATCAGACTGCCGAATTTCAAGTTCCTACCTCACTTGGAAGTGGGCAAACATTAATGTCAGTCAGTGAGTGAGTGAGTGAGTCAGTTAGCCTTGTGGCTTTATATATATAGGATATATAGGATAAGATAGTCAAGCAATGTGCACGCTGAATAGTGCAGGCTTTCGTTTGGAAATTTATTGCGAGCAAACGGTGCATCGTATCGCGGTACGGTTTGCGGCGTTAGGCGACCCTTTTAGTGGTCTACATTACTGTCTTTGGCGCTTTCTCCTACCCCGCATATTTATGCCATACAGGAGGTGAACGTTTCGATCCATGTCAAATTTCGCCCACTTTTCACAAATTGAAAAATAATTTTTCCAACTTGGCAGACAGCTACAGTCTTGAAACTTTGCAGGAACGTTGACGATGAAACGGCCTATAATTTCGGTTATTTGAGGTTTTACCGTATCTCAACGGGTTTCGCCATAAATTGCTTAAGAATCATCAATTAGGCCGAAATTTCAGTAGTGTTTCCACATGTACCCTCCGTTTTCCCATACTTGCAAGGCAGCTAGAATAACGAAAGTCGGTCTACATATGGCCAATGCCGTTGCCAAGGAGCGTGCTGAATTTCGTTCATCTATCTATCATATGAGTGTGTGAATCAGAAAATAATTTATGGAAATTTAACAAAATTTTGCGAAACCGGGAAAATGAAGCTCAATCTAAGGTAGAAGGGGTCGAGATACGACAAAAAGTCATAAGACCAAAGTTGTAGATCGCTTAATTTTAAGAGTCGAAAGTGCAATCCGTTCATTGATAGCAATTACCGTTCGGCCACAAGAGAGCTCGAAACGAAAGCCTGCACCGTCCTATATATTGATTCGGTGGGAAGGGGTTAATTGTTAAAAATTTTAGCTTTTCGGATTTTTTCCAGGGGTTACAGCCTAATAACTATCAGATTGCTGAATTTCAAGTTCCTAGCTCATCTGGAAGGATATACCCCGAAATTTTAGTCCGATAATTTGATTGGGTGGAGTTGGGCTAAATAGGAAAAGATTCAGCTTTTTGCATTTTTTCCTGGTGTTACAGCCGAATAGCTATCAGATTACCGAATTTCAAGTTCCTAGCTCGTCTGGAACTGAAGGGTCTGACCCGAAATTTGAGTCCGATATTTTGATTCCGTGGGGGGGCTAAATACAAAAAAATTTAACTGTTTGGAATTTTTCCTTGGTTTACAGCCTCATATACATCAGGTTGCCGAATTTCAAGTTCCTAGCTCATCTGGAAGGGTCTAACACGAAATTTCTTTGATTGGGCGGAAGGGGGGCTAAATATTAAAAAATTCAACTTTTTGGAATTTTTCCTTTGGTTGCAGCCTAATAGCTATCAGACTGCCGAATTTCAAGTTCCTACCTCACTTGGAAGTGGGCAAACATTAATGTCAGTCAGTGAGTGAGTGAGTGAGTCAGTTAGCCTTGTGGCTTTATATATATAGGATAAGATAGAGCCGGGCAATGTGCACGCTAAATAGTGCAGACTTCCATTTGGAAATTCATTGCGTCCAAACGGTAAGTCGTATCGAGGTAAGGGTTTCACCATCGGACGTCCCATTTAGTCGCCGACAGTACTGTGTGGGGCATTCTCTCGTATCTCGCCAATTTATACCATATAAAGGGGTGAACGTTTCGATCCATATCAAATTTCGTCCGCTTAGCAACAGTTGAAAAATAATTTTGCCAACTTGGCAGACAGCTACAGTCTTGAACCTTTGCAGGCAGGTTGACGATGAAACGACCTATAATTTTGCTTATTTGAGGTTTTGCCGTATCTCAACGGGTTTCGCCATAAATTGCTTAAGAATCATAAATTAGGCCGAAATATCAGTAGTGTTTCCACATGTACCCTCCGTTTTCCAATACTTGCAAGGCAGCTAGAATGACGAAAGTCTGTCTACATATGGCCAATGACGTTGCCAAGGAGCGTCCTGAATTTCGTTCATCTATCCATCTTATGAGTGTGTGAATCAGTAACATCATTTATGGAAATTTAACAAAAATTACCAAAACCGGGAAAATGAAGCTCAATCTAAGGTAGAAGGGGTCGAGATACGACAAAAAGTCATAGGACCAAAGTTGTAGATCTCTTAATTTTAGGGAACGAAAGTGCAATCCGTTCATTGATAGCAATTACCGTTCGGCCACAAAATAGCTCGAAACGAAAGTCTGCACCGTCCTATATATTGAATCGGTGGGAGGGGGTTAATTATTAAAAATTTTAGCTTTTCGGATTTTTTCCAGGGGTTACAGCCTAATAACTATCAGATTGCTGAATTTCAAGTTCCTAGCTCATCTGGAAGGATATACCCCGAAATTTTAGTCCGATACTTTGATTGGGTGGAGTTGGGCTAAATAGGAAAAGATTCAGCTTTTTGCATTTTTTCCTGGTGTTACAGCCGAATAGCTATCAGATTACCGAATTTCAAGTTCCTAGCTCGTCTGGAACTGAAGGGTCTGACCCGAATTTTGAGTCCGATATTTTGATTCCGTGGGGGGCTAAATACAAAAAAATTTAACTGTTTGGAATTTTTCCTTGGTTTACAGCCTCATATACATCAGGTTGCCGAATTTCAAGTTCCTAGCTCATCTGGAAGGGTCTAACACGAAATTTCTTTGATTGGGCGGAAGGGGGGCTAAATATTAAAAAATTCGACTTTTTGGAATTTTTCCTTTGGTTGCAGCCTAATAGCTATCAGACTGCCGAATTTCAAGTTCCTACCTCACTTGGAAGTGGGCAAACATTAATGTCAGTCAGTGAGTGAGTGAGTGAGTCAGTTAGCCTTGTGGCTTTATATATATAGGACTCGCTTTCGCTCGTTGGGGGCTGCGCCCCCAAACCCCCAATTCCTCTATATTTCAAGTGCTCACATGGAAAACTACTGTGACGAAAAGGTACTTCGTTACGATGAACGGATTCGCCACCAGACGGCGCATATATTCGCGTACATATTTGGTCCTGTAATATTTTCTCGTACCGTATATTCACGATTTATAGACGAGGTAGCGTTAAACGTTCCGACGTGGTGAAAATTACGTACGGTTCTCACAAGATAAGAAATTATTTTCCTAACGTAACGGGGAGCTATAATCTTGAAACTTGGAAGGTTTATTGTGGTTGAAACGCTCTATATTTCCGTTATTTGATGTTTTGTCGTATCTGTTCGAGTTGACCGTAGATTGGTTTAGAACCTTGGATTAGGAGGTCAGGGTTTACGTATTACTTTCGTTTTTCCATGTTTACAGGGTGCTAGAATCATGCATTTGGTCACTTGTGGCCCACAAACGTTCCAATGATCCTGCCAAATTTCATGATTCTATCGGTCTTATAAGTGTGCAAAACAGTAAATTAATTACGAAAACTGTAAAAAATTGATGTTAATCTGAAAAATGGAGTTCTATCCAAGGCATAAGGGATCATGATACGACTAAAATTCCCGGGACCGAAGTTGTAGAACCCTTCATGATGGGATCCGAACGTCTTGTCCATTTGGCGGTACGACTTACAGTTTAGCCACCAAAATTATCGAAACGTTACTTAGTACCATAATGAAAATAGCTTCCAGATTTCGATAACTTCTGGAGATGAAAACGTTAAACAATTCAACTCCTTAGAATTTCTCCGTCGGTTGCAGGCCAAAGATGTAACTGCGACAAATTTTAATTCTTTGGCGCACTGCAACATATCGTCCAAAATTTAGTTTAAGGCAAGGGAAGTAAAAATAACACAAAATCAACATATGGAACTTTTCCACAATACAGCCTATTTGCTATCATATTGTCAGATTTTAAGTTTCTAGCTCATGCCGAAGTGGGTAAACATTTATGCCAGCCAGTGAGCCAAACAGTTTTATATATATAATATAGAGCCAGGCAATGTGCACGCTAAATAGTGGAGACTTTGGTTAGGAAATTTATTGCGGAAAAACGGTACGTCGTATCAAAGTATGGATTGTGCCATCAGACGACCCCTTTAGTCTTCTACATTACTGTCTTAGGCCTTTTCTAGTATCTTGCGTATTTATACAAAGGAAAGAGGTGAACATATCGATCCATGTCAAATTTCGACCGCTTTAAACAAGTTGAAAAAAGATTTTGCCAACTTAGTAGACACCTACATTGTTGAAACTTGGCACGCTGGACGACAATATAACGACCTACAATTTTGGTTGTTTGAGGTTATGCCGTATCTCCATGGTCTTCACCATAAATTGATTACGGTACATACATTATGCTGAAATTAAGGTAGTGTTTCTTGGTAAGTTACTGTATTCCTTCAGTTTCCCATACAGTCATAGCAGTAGAATAATCAAAGTCGGTCTACATATGGCCAATGGTCGTGTCAGGGAGCGTGCTGAATTTAGTGTCTATCTGTCTTATGAGTGTGTTAATCAGTAAAAAATGTATGGAAATTTAACAAAATTGATAAAAACCGGGGAAATGAAGGTCAGTCTAAGGTAGAAGGGGCCGAGATACGACAAAAAGTCATACGACCAAAATTGTAGACATCTTAATTTTAGGACGCGAAAGTGCAATCAGTTCATTGATAGCAATTACCGTTCAGCCACAAAATAGCTCTAAACGAAAGTCTGCATCGTCTTTAAATTTGTCTTCATATTTCGATTTTTCAGTGGGTTAATTATTCAAAATTTGAACTTGTTGCGATTTCTTCGTCGGTTACAGGCTTGGATCTAGAGCATTGCCAAATATTAATTTTGTAGGGCACTGCATCATTGCGTCCACCATTTTGTTTGGGGGGGAGGGGTGCAGAGGATTTTGATTGGGTGGTGGAGGGGTAAATATGAGAAAATGGAATGTTTTGGAATTGTTTCTTGGCTTACAGCCCAATTTCTATCAAATTGATTAATTTCAATTCCTGGATCATCTGGATGGGCCTAACACGAAATTTGAGTCTGATAATTTGATTGGGCGGGGAGGGGGCTAAATATGAAAAAATTTAACTAAATTTGAATTTTTCCTTGGGTTGCAACCTAATAGCCATCACATCGCCGAATCTCAAGATCGTAGATCATCTGGAAGGCTCTAACACGAAATTTGAGCCCGATATATTGATTGGGCGGGGGGATGAAATATGAAAAATTTTAACTTTTTGGCATTTTCCTTGGGTTTCAGCCTAATAGCTATCAGACTGCCGAATTCCAATATTCTAGCGCATCTGGAACGGAAGGTTCAAAACCGAAATTTGAGTCCCATATTTTGATTCGGTGGGGGGATAAATATGAAAAATTTGAACTTTTTGGAATTTTCCCTTGAGTTGCAGCCTAATTTATATCACATTGCCAAATTTCAAGTTCCTAGCTCATCTGGAAGGGTCTAACGCGAAATTTTAGTCCGATAATTTTATTGGACGGAAAAGCGGCTAAATATGAAACATTTCAACTTTTTAGAATTTTTCCCACGGTTGCAGCTTAATAGCTATCAGATTACAGAATTCCAAGTTTCTAGCTCATCTGGAACTGAAGGGTCTTACCCGAAATTTGAGTCCGATATTTCGATTCAGTGGAGGCTAAATATGAAAATTTTGAACTTTTTGGAATTCTTCCTTGGGTTACAGCCAAATAGCTATCAGGCAGCCGAATTTCAAGTTCCTAGCTCATAT
The DNA here is from genome assembly GCF_040414725.1 of Anabrus simplex. NCBI lineage: Eukaryota > Metazoa > Arthropoda > Insecta > Orthoptera > Tettigoniidae > Anabrus > Anabrus simplex. The sequence goes on from NC_090272.1 coordinate 117,958,140, forward strand.
GGAAGGGTCTAACACGAAATTTCAGTCCGATATTTTGATTGGGCGGAAGGGGGCTAAATATGAAAAATTTCAACTTTTCGGAATTTTTCCTTGGTTTGCAGCCTAATAACTGTCAGACTGCCGAATTTCAAGTTCTTAGCTAATCTGCAAGGGTGTAAAACCGAAATTTGAGTGATTCTGCGCGGGGGGGGCTAAATACAAAAAATTTGAACTTTTTGGAATTATCCCTTGGGACACACCCTAATAGATATCAGAGTGCCACATTTCAAGTTCCTAGCTCATCTGGAAGGGCCCAACACGAAATTTCACTCCGATAACTTGATTGGGCGGAAGGGGGGCTAAATATGACAAATTTCAACTTTTTGGAATTTTTCCTTGGGTTGCAGCCTAATAGCTATTTGATTGCCGAATTTCAAGTTCCTAGGTAATCTGCAAGGCTGTAACACCGAAATTTTAGTGATTCGGCGAAGGGGGGCAAAATACAAAAAAATTGAACGTTTTGGAATTTTCCCTTGGGACACACCCTAATAGATATCAGATTGTCACATTTCAAGTTCCTAGCTCATCTGGAAGGGCCTAACACGAAATTTCACTCCGATATTTTGGTTGGGCGGAAGGGGGGCTAAATATGACAAAATTCAACTTTTTGGAATTTTTCCTTGGGTTGCAGCCTAATAGCTATTTGATTGCCGAATTTCAAGTTCCTAGCTAATCTACAAGGCTGTAACACCGAAATTTGAGTGATTCGGCGAAGGGGGGCTAAATACAAAAAAATTGAACTTTTTGGAATCTTCCCTTGGGACACACCCTAATAGCTATCAGATTGCCACATTTCAAGTTCCTAGCTCATCTGGAAGGGCCTAACACGAAATTTAACTCCGATATTTTGACTGGGCGGAAGGGGGGGTATGTATAAAAAATTTGAACTTTTAGGATTTTTCTCTTGGGCTACAGCCTAATAGCTATCAGATCGTCGAATTTCAAGTTCCTAGCTCAGCTGGAAGGGTCTAACACGGAATTTCAGCCCGATATTTTGATTGGGCGCAAGGGGGGCTAAATTTGAAGAATTTAAACTTTATCGAATTTTCTCTTCGGTTGCAGCCTAATAGCTATCAGACTGCCGAATTTCAAGTTCCCAGCTCATCTGGAAGGGTGTAACACGAAATTTTAGTCCGATAATTTGATTGGGCGGAAGGGGGGCTAAATATGAAAAATGTCAACTTTTTTGAATTTTTCCTTGGGTTGCAGCCAAATAGCTATCAGATTGCCGAATTTCAAGTTCCTACCTCACTTGGTAGTGGGCAAACATTAATGTCAGTCAGTGAGTCAGTGAGTGAGTCAGTCAATTAGCCTTGTGGCTTTATATATATAAGACTCGCTTTCGCTCGTTGGGGGCTGCGCCCCCAAACCCCCAATTCCTCTATATTTCAAGTGCTCACATGGAAAACTACTGTGACGAAAAGGTACTTCGTTACGATGAACGGATTCGCCACCAGACGGCGCATATATTCGCGTACATATTTGGTCCTGTAATATTTTCTCGTACCGTATATTAACGATTTATAGACGAGGTAGCGTTAAACGTTCCGACGTGGTGAAAATTACGTACGGTTCTCACAAGATAAGAAATTATTTTCCTAACGTAACGGGGAGCTATAATCTTGAAACTTGGAAGGTTTATTGTGGTTGAAACGCTCTATATTTCCGTTATTTGATGTTTTGTCGTATCTGTTCGAGTTGACCGTAGATTGGTTTAGAACCTTGGATTAGGAGGTCAGGGTTTACGTATTACTTTCGTTTTTCCATGTTTACAGGGTGCTAGAATCATGCATTTGGTCACTTGTGGCCCACAAACGTTCCAATGATCCTGCCAAATTTCATGATTCTATCGGTCTTATAAGTGTGCAAAACAGTAAATTAATTACGAAAACTGTAAAAAATTGATGTTAATCTGAAAAATGGAGTTCTATCCAAGGCATAAGGGATTATGATACGACTAAAATTCCCGGGACCGAAGTTGTAGAACCCTTCATGATGGGATCCGAACGTCTTGTCCATTTGGCGGTACGACTTACAGTTTAGCCACCAAAATTATCGAAACGTTACTTAGTACCATAATGAAAATAGCTTCCAGATTTCGATAACTTCTGGAGATGAAAACGTTAAACAATTCAACTCCTTAGAATTTCTCCGTCGGTTGCAGGCCAAAGATGTAACTGCGACAAATTTTAATTCTTTGGCGCACTGCAACATATCGTCCAAAATTTAGTTTAAGGCAAGGGAAGTAAAAATAACACAAAATCAACATATGGAACTTTTCCACAATACAGCCTATTTGCTATCATATTGTCAGATTTTAAGTTTCTAGCTCATGCCGAAGTGGGTAAACATTTATGCCAGCCAGTGAGCCAAACAGTTTTATATATATAATATAGAGCCAGGCAATGTGCACGCTAAATAGTGGAGACTTTGGTTAGGAAATTTATTGCGGAAAAACGGTACGTCGTATCAAAGTATGGATTGTGCCATCAGACGACCCCTTTAGTCTTCTACATTACTGTCTTAGGCCTTTTCTAGTATCTTGCGTATTTATACAAAGGAAAGAGGTGAACATATCGATCCATGTCAAATTTCGACCGCTTTAAACAAGTTGAAAAAAGATTTTGCCAACTTAGTAGACACCTACATTGTTGAAACTTGGCACGCTGGACGACAATATAACGACCTACAATTTTGGTTGTTTGAGGTTATGCCGTATCTCCATGGTCTTCACCATAAATTGATTACGGTACATACATTATGCTGAAATTAAGGTAGTGTTTCTTGGTAAGTTACTGTATTCCTTCAGTTTCCCATACAGTCATAGCAGTAGAATAATCAAAGTCGGTCTACATATGGCCAATGGTCGTGTCAGGGAGCGTGCTGAATTTAGTGTCTATCTGTCTTATGAGTGTGTTAATCAGTAAAAAATGTATGGAAATTTAACAAAATTGATAAAAACCGGGGAAATGAAGGTCAGTCTAAGGTAGAAGGGGCCGAGATACGACAAAAAGTCATACGACCAAAATTGTAGACATCTTAATTTTAGGACGCGAAAGTGCAATCAGTTCATTGATAGCAATTACCGTTCAGCCACAAAATAGCTCTAAACGAAAGTCTGCATCGTCTTTAAATTTGTCTTCATATTTCGATTTTTCAGTGGGTTAATTATTCAAAATTTGAACTTGTTGCGATTTCTTCGTCGGTTACAGGCTTGGATCTAGAGCATTGCCAAATATTAATTTTGTAGGGCACTGCATCATTGCGTCCACCATTTTGTTTGGGGGGGAGGGGTGCAGAGGATTTTGATTGGGTGGTGGAGGGGTAAATATGAGAAAATGGAATGTTTTGGAATTGTTTCTTGGCTTACAGCCCAATTTCTATCAAATTGATTAATTTCAATTCCTGGATCATCTGGATGGGCCTAACACGAAATTTGAGTCTGATAATTTGATTGGGCGGGGAGGGGGCTAAATATGAAAAAATTTAACTAAATTTGAATTTTTCCTTGGGTTGCAACCTAATAGCCATCACATCGCCGAATCTCAAGATCGTAGATCATCTGGAAGGCTCTAACACGAAATTTGAGCCCGATATATTGATTGGGCGGGGGGATGAAATATGAAAAATTTTAACTTTTTGGCATTTTCCTTGGGTTTCAGCCTAATAGCTATCAGACTGCCGAATTCCAATATTCTAGCGCATCTGGAACGGAAGGTTCAAAACCGAAATTTGAGTCCCATATTTTGATTCGGTGGGGGGATAAATATGAAAAATTTGAACTTTTTGGAATTTTCCCTTGAGTTGCAGCCTAATTTATATCACATTGCCAAATTTCAAGTTCCTAGCTCATCTGGAAGGGTCTAACGCGAAATTTTAGTCCGATAATTTTATTGGACGGAAAAGCGGCTAAATATGAAACATTTCAACTTTTTAGAATTTTTCCCACGGTTGCAGCTTAATAGCTATCAGATTACAGAATTCCAAGTTTCTAGCTCATCTGGAACTGAAGGGTCTTACCCGAAATTTGAGTCCGATATTTCGATTCAGTGGAGGCTAAATATGAAAATTTTGAACTTTTTGGAATTCTTCCTTGGGTTACAGCCAAATAGCTATCAGGCAGCCGAATTTCAAGTTCCTAGCTCATATGGAAGGGTCTAACACGAAATTTCAGTCCGATATTTTGATTGGGCGGAAGGGGGCTAAATATGAAAAATTTCAACTTTTCGGAATTTTTCCTTGGTTTGCAGCCTAATAACTGTCAGACTGCCGAATTTCTAGTTCTTAGCTAATCTGCAAGGGTGTAAAACCGAAATTTGAGTGATTCTGCGCGGGGGGGGCTAAATACAAAAAATTTGAACTTTTTGGAATTATCCCTTGGGACACACCCTAATAGATATCAGAGTGCCACATTTCAAGTTCCTAGCTCATCTGGAAGGGCCCAACACGAAATTTCACTCCGATAACTTGATTGGGCGGAAGGGGGGCTAAATATGACAAATTTCAACTTTTTGGAATTTTTCCTTGGGTTGCAGCCTAATAGCTATTTGATTGCCGAATTTCAAGTTCCTAGGTAATCTGCAAGGCTGTAACACCGAAATTTTAGTGATTCGGCGAAGGGGGGCAAAATACAAAAAAATTGAACGTTTTGGAATTTTCCCTTGGGACACACCCTAATAGATATCAGATTGTCACATTTCAAGTTCCTAGCTCATCTGGAAGGGCCTAACACGAAATTTCACTCCGATATTTTGGTTGGGCGGAAGGGGGGCTAAATATGACAAAATTCAACTTTTTGGAATTTTTCCTTGGGTTGCAGCCTAATAGCTATTTGATTGCCGAATTTCAAGTTCCTAGCTAATCTACAAGGCATTAACACCGAAATTTGAGTGATTCGGCGAAGGGGGGCTAAATACAAAAAAATTGAACTTTTTGGAATCTTCCCTTGGGACACACCCTAATAGCTATCAGATTGCCACATTTCAAGTTCCTAGCTCATCTGGAAGGGCCTAACACGAAATTTAACTCCGATATTTTGACTGGGCGGAAGGGGGGGGTATGTATAAAAAATTTGAACTTTTTGGATTTTTCTCTTGGGCTACAGCCTAATAGCTATCAGATCGTCGAATTTCAAGTTCCTAGCTCAGCTGGAAGGGTCTAACACGGAATTTCAGCCCGATATTTTGATTGGGCGCAAGGGGGGCTAAATTTGAAGAATTTAAACTTTATCGAATTTTCTCTTCGGTTGCAGCCTAATAGCTATCAGACTGCCGAATTTCAAGTTCCCAGCTCATCTGGAAGGGTGTAACACGAAATTTTAGTCCGATAATTTGATTGGGCGGAAGGGGGGCTAAATATGAAAAATGTCAACTTTTTTGAATTTTTCCTTGGGTTGCAGCCAAATAGCTATCAGATTGCCGAATTTCAAGTTCCTACCTCACTTGGTAGTGGGCAAACATTAATGTCAGTCAGTGAGTCAGTGAGTGAGTCAGTCAATTAGCCTTGTGGCTTTATATATATAAGACTCGCTTTCGCTCGTTGGGGGCTGCGCCCCCAAACCCCCAATTCCTCTATATTACAAGTGGTCTTATGGGAAATTACTGTGAGGAATGGGTACTTCGTTACGGAAAACGGATTGTGCCACCAGACGGCCCATTTATTTGCGTATATTTTTGGTCCTATAATATTTTCTCGTACCATATATACACGATTTATAGCAAAGATTGCGTTAAACGTTTGGACGTGGTGCAAATTACGTACGATTCTCACAAGATATGAAATATTTTCCTAACGTAAAGGGGAGTTATAGTCTTGAATCTTGGTAGGTTTATCGTGGTTGAAACGCTCTATTTTTACGTTCTTTGATGTTCTGTCGTATCTGCATCGAATTAGGGGAAGATTGGTGTAGAACTTTTGATTAGGAGTACAGTGTTTACGAATTACTTCCGTTTTGCATTTTTACACGGTGCTAGAATCATGCATTTTGCTCACATATGATCCACGAACGTTCCAACGAGCCTGCCATATTTCATGATTCTGTCGGTCTTATAAGTGTGTAAAACAGTAACATTAATTAGGGAAAATGTAAAAAAATGGACGTCAAATCTGAAAAAGGAGCTCTATCAGAGTCATAAGGGATCAAGATACGACTAAAATTCCCGGGACCGGAGTTGTAGATCTCTTCATGATGTGATCCGAACGCCTTGTCGATTTGGCGGTAAGACTTACAGTTTAGCCACCAAAATCCTCGAAACGTTAGTTATCACCATCATGAAAACTGCTTCCAGATTTTGATAATTTCTGGAGATAAAAACGTTAAACAATGCAACTCTTTCGAATTTCTCCCTCGGTTGCAGGCCAAAGTTGTAACCGCGACAAATATTAATTTTCTTGCGCACGGCAACACATCGTCCACAATTTAGTTTAAAAGGAGGGAAATAAAAATAGCAAAAGTCAACATTTAGCCAGGCAATGTGCATGCTAAATAGTGCAGGCTTTCGTTTGGAAATTTATTGCGAGCAAACGTTGCGTCATATCGAGGTACGGATTGCGGCGTTAGGCGACCCCTTTAGTGGTCTACATTACTGCCTTAGGCGCTTTCTCCTATCCCGCATATTTATGCCATAGAAAGAGGTGAACGTTTCGATCCATGTCAAATTTCGCCCACTTTTCACAAATTGAAAAATAATTTTGCCAACTTGGCAGACGGCTACAGTCTTGAAACTTTGCAGGCAGGTTGACGATGAAACTACCTATAATTTTGCTTATTTGAGGTTTTGCCGTATCTCAACGGGTTTCGCCATAAATTGCTTAAGAATCATCAATTAGGCCGAAATTTCAGTAGTGTTTCCACACGTATCCTCCGTTTTCCCATACTTGCAAGGCAGCTAGAATAACGAAAGTCGGTCTACATATGGCCAATACCGTTGCCAAGGAGCGTGCTGAATTTCGTTCATCTATCTATCATATGAGTGTGTGAATCAGAAAATAATTTATGGAAATTTAACAAAATTTTGCGAAACCGGGAAAATGAAGCTCAATCTAAGGTAGAAGGGGTCGAGATAAGACAAAAAGTCATAAGACCAAAGTTGTAGATCTCTTAATTTTAGGAGTCGAAAGTGCAATCCGTTCATTGATAGCAATTACCGTTCGGCCACAAGAGAGCTCGAAACGAAAGCCTGCACCGTCCTATATATTGAATCCGTGGGAGGGGGTTAATTATTAAAAATTTTAGCTTTTCGGATTTTTTCCAGGGGTTACAGCCTAATAACTATCAGGTTGCCGAATTTCAAGTTCCTAGCTCATCTGTAAGGGTCTAACACGAAATTTCTTTGATTGGGCGGAAGGGGGGCTAAATATGAAAAATTTCAACTTTTTGCAATTTTTCCTTGGGTTGCAGCCTAAAAGCTATCAGACTGCCGAATTTCAAGTTCCTAGCTCACCTGGAAGTGGGCAAACATTAATGTCAGTGAGTGAGTGAGTGAGTCAGTTAGCCTTGCGGCTTTATATATATATAATATAATAGAGCCAGGCAATGTCCACGCTAAATAGTGCAGGCTTTCGTTTGGAAATTGATTGCGAACAAACGGTGCGTCGTATCGAGGTACGGATTGCGGCGTTAGACGACCCTTTTAGTGGTCTACATTACTGGCTTAGGCGCTTTCTCCTATCCCGCATATTTATGCCATAGAAAGAGGTGAACGTTTCGATCCATGTCAAATTTCGCCCACTTTTCACAAGTTGAAAAATAATTTTGCCAACTTGGCAGACAGCTACAGTCTTGAAACTTTGCAAGCAGATTGGCGATAAAACGACCTATAATTTTGGTTATTTAAGGTTTTGCCGTATCTCAACGGGTTTCGCCATAAATTGCTTAAGAATCATAAATTAGGCCGAAATTTCAATATTGTTTCCACATGTACGCTCCGTTTTCCCATACTTGCAAGGCAGCTAGAATAACGAAAGTCGGTCTACATATGGCCAATGACATTGCCAAGAAGTGTCCTGAATTTCGTTCATCTATCCATCTTATGAGTGTGTGAATCAGTAAAATCCTTTATGGAAATTTAACAAAAATTACCGAAACCGGGAAAACGAAGCTCAATCTAAGGTAGAAGGATTCGAGATACGATAAAAAGTCATAGGACCAAAGTTGTAGATCTCTTCATTTTAGGGGCCGAAAGTGCAGTCCGTTTATTGATAACAATTACCGTTTAGCCACAAGAGAGCTCGAAACGAAAGCCTGCACCGTGATTTAATTTGGCTTAAAATTTCGAATTTTTTAGTGGATGAAATATTAAATATTTTAACTTTTTGCAATTTCTACGTCGGTTACAGGCTGGGAGCTAGAACTTTGCCAAATATTAATTTTGTAGGGCACTGCATCACGGTATCCGCCATTTTGTTTGGGGGGAGGGGGGCAAAAATTTAAAATTTAAAATCTTTGGAATTTTTCCGTGGGTTACACGCTAATAGCTATCACCTTGCCAAATTTCAAGTTTCTAGCGCATCTGGAACTGAAGGATCTAACCCGAAATTTTGTTTATTCCGTGGGGGCTACGTACACAAAAATTTGAACTTTTTGGAATTTTTCCTTGGGTTACAGCCTAATATCTATCAGGTTGCCGAATTTCAAGTTCGTAGCTCATCTGGAAGGGTCTAACACGAAATTTCTTTGATTGGGCGAAAAGGGGGCTAAATATAAAAAAATTGTACTTTTTGCAATTTTTCCTTGGGTTGCAGCCTAAAAGCTGTCAGACTGCCGAATTTCAAGTTCCTAGCTCACTTGGAAGTGGGCAAACATTAATGTCAGTCAGTCAGTCAGTCAGTGAGTCAGTTAGCCTTGTGGCTTTATATATATAAGATAAGATAAGATAGAGCCAGGCAATGTGCACGCTAAATAGTGCAGGCTTTCGTTTGGAAATTTATTGCGAGCAAACGGTGCATCGTATCGAGGTACGGATTGCGGCGTTAGACGACCCTTTTAGTGGTCTACATTACTGTTTTGGGCGCCTTCTCCTATCCCGCATATTTATGCCATAGAAAGAGGTTAACGTTTCGATCCATGTCAAATTTCGCCCACTTTTCACAAATTGAAAAATAATTTTGCCAACTTGGCGGACAGCTACAGTCTTGAAACTTTGCAGACAGATTGACGATGAAACGACCTATAATTTTGGTTATTTGAGGTTTTGCCGTATCTCAACGGGTTTCGCCATAAATTGCTTAAGAATCATAAATTAGGCCGAAATTTCAATAGTGTTTCCACATGTACGCTCCGTTTTCCCATACTTGCAAGGCAGCTAGAATAACGAAAGTCGGTCTACATATGGCCAATGACATTGCCAAGAAGTGTCCTGAATTTCGTTTATCTATCCATCTTATGAGTGTGTGAATCAGTAAAATCCTTTATGGAAATTTAACAAAAATTACCGAAACCGGGAAAACGAAGCTCAATCTAAGGTAGAAGGAGTCGAGATACGATAAAAAGTCATAGGACCAAAGTTGTAGATCTCTTCATTTTAGGGGCCGAAAGTGCAGTCCGTTTATTGATAACAATTACCGTTTAGCCACAAGAGAGCTCGAAACGAAAGCCTGCACCGTCATTTAATTTGGCTTAATATTTCGAATTTTTTAATGGATGAAATATTAAATATTTTAACTTTTTGCAATTTCTGCGCCGGTTACAGGCTAGGAGCTAGAACTTTGCCAAATATTAATTTTCTAGGGCACTGCATCACGGTATCCGCCATTTTGTTTGGGGGGAGGGGGGCAAAAATTTAAAATTTAAAATTTTTGGAATTTTTCCGTGGGTTACACGGTAATAGCTATCACCTTGCCAAATTTCAAGTTTCTAGCGCATCTGGAACTGAAGGATCTAACCCGAAAGTTTTTTATTCCGTGGGGGGCTACCTACACAAAAATTTGAACTTTTTGGAATTTTTCCTTGGGTTACAGCCTAATATCTATCAGGTTGCCGAATTTCAAGTTCCTACCTCATCTGGAAGGGTCTAACACGAAATTTCTTTGATTGGGCGGAAGGGGGGCTAAATAAAAAAAATTGTACTTTTTGCAATTTTTCCTTGGGTTGCAGCCTAAAAGCTGTCAGACTGCCGAATTTCAAGTTCCTAGCTCACCTGGAAGTGGGCAAACATTAATGTCAGTGAGTGAGTGAGTCAGTCAGTCAGTTAGCCTTGCGGCTTTATATATATAAGATAAGATAAGATAGAGCCAGGCAATGTGCACGCTAAATAGTGCAGGCTTTCGTTTGGAAATTTATTGCGAGCAAACGGTGCGTCGTATCGAGGTACGGATTGCGGCGTTACACGACCCTTTTAGTGGTCCACATTACTGTCTTAGGCGCTTTCTCCCATCCCGCATATTTATGCCATAGAAAGAGGTGAACCTTTCGATCCATGTCAAATTTCGCCCACTTGTCACAAATTGAAAAATAAATTTGCCAACTTGGCAGACAGCTACAGTCTTGAAACTTTGCAGGCAAATTGACGATGAAACGACCTATAATTTTGCTTATTTGAGGTTTTGCCGTATCTCAACGGGTTTCGCCATAAATTGCTTAAGAATCATAAATTAGGCCGAAATATCAGTAGTGTTTCCACATGTACCCTCCGTTTTCCAATACTTGCAAGGCAGCTAGAATAACGAAAGTCGGTCTACATATGGCCAATGACGTTGCCAAGGAGCGTCTTGAATTTCGTTCATCTATCCATCTTATGAGTGTGTGAATCAGTAAAATCATTTATGGAAATTTAACAAAAATGACCGAAACCGGGAAAATGAAGCTCAATCTAAGGTAGAAGGAGTCGAGATACGACAAAAAGTCATAGGACCAAAGTTGTAGATCCCTTCATTTTAGAGGACGAAAGTGCAGTCCGTTTATTGATAACAAGTACCGTTCAGCCACAAGAGAGCTCGAAACGAAAGCCTGCACCGTCATTCAATTTGGCTTAATATTTCGAACTTTTTAGTTGATGAAATATTAAATATTTTAACTTTTTACAATTTCTACGTCGGTTACAGGCTAGGAGCTAGAACTTTGCCAAATATTAATTTTGTGGGGCACTGCATCACGGTATCCGCCATTTTGTTTGGGGGGAGGGGGCAAAAATTTAAAATTTAAAATTTTTGGAATTTTTCCGTAGGTTACACGCTAATAGCTATCACCTTGCCAAATTTCAAGTTTCTAGCGCATCTGGAACTGAAGGATCTAACCCGAAATTTGTTTATTCCGTGGGGGGCTACGTACACAAAAATTTGAACTTTTTGGAATTTTTCCTTGGGTTACAGCCTAATATCTATCAGGTTGCCGAATTTCAAGTTCCTAGCTCATCTGGAAGGGTCTAACACGAAATTTCTTTGATTGGGCGGAAGGGGGGCTAAATATAAAAAAATTGTACTTTTTGCAATTTTTCCTTGGGTTGCAGCCTAAAAGCTGCCAGACTGCCGAATTTCAAGTTCCTAGCTCACTTGGAAGTGGGCAAACATTAATGTCAGTGAGTGAGTGAGTGAGTGAGTCAGTTAGCCTTGTGGCTTTATATATTTAGGATAGCATAGATCCAGGCAATGTGCAGGCTACACAGTGCAGGCTTCCATTTGAAAATTTATTGCGGGCAAACGATAAGTCGTATCGAGATACGGATTGCGCCATCAGACGTGTCTTTTAGTCACCTACAGTACTGTCTGAGGCATTTTCTCGTATCTCGAATATGTATGCCACTGAAAGGGGTGAACGTTTCGATCCATATCAAATTTCGTCCGCTTAACACCAGCTGAAAAATAATTTCGCCAACTTAGCAGACAGCTAGAGTCTTGAAACTTGCCACACAGATCGACGATGAAACGACCTATAGTTTTGGTTATTTGAGGTTTTGCCGTATCTCAAATGGCTTCACCATAAATTGGTTAAGTATCATAAATTAGGCTGAAATTTCAATAGTGTTTCCGCATGTACCCTCCGATTTCCCATACTTTCATGGCAGCTAGAATAACGAAAGTCGGTGTACATATGGCCAATGCCGTTGCCAAGGAGCGTGCTAAATTTCGTTCATCTCTCTATCATATGAGTGTGTGAATCAGTAAAATAATTTATGGAAATTTAACAAAATTTTGCGAAACCGGGAAAATGAAGCTCAATCTAAGGTAGAAGGAGTCGAGATACGACAAAAAGTCATAGGACCAAAGTTGTAGATCTTTTAATTTTAGGAGACAAAAGTGCAATCCGATCACTGATAGCAATTACCGTTCGGCCACAAAATAGCTCGAAACGATAGTCTGCACCGTCATTCAATTTGGCTTAATATTCCGAATTTTTTAATGGGTAAAATATTAAATATTTGAACTTGTTGCAATTTCTACGTCAGTTTCAGGGTAGGAGCTAGATTTTTGCCAAATTTCAATATTGCAGGGCACTGCATCATGGCGTCCGCCATTTTGTTTGGGGGGCGGGGGGCAAAAATTAAAAATTTGAATTTTTGGGATCTTTTCCGTAGCTTACACGCTAATAGCTGTAACTTTGCCAAATTTCACAATTCTACCACATCTGGAAGTGGTCAATCATTTATGTCAGTGAGTGAGTCAGCCGTACGGCTTTATATAATAGAGATAAGATAGAGCCGGGCAATGTGCACGCTAAATAGTGCAGACTTCCATTTGGAAATTCATTGCGTCCAAACGGTAAGTCGTATCGAGGTAAGGTTTTCACCATCGGACGTCCCATTTAGTCGCCGACAGTACTGTGTGGGGCATTCTCTCGTATCTCGCCAATTTATACCATATAAAGGGGTGAACGTTTCGATCCATATCAAATTTCGTCCGCTTAGCAACAGTTGAAAAAAATTTTGCCAACTTGGCAGACAGCTACAGTCTTGAAACTTTGCAGGCAGGTTGAAGATGAAACGACCTATAATTTTGGTTATTTGAGGTTTTGCCGTATCGCAACGGGTTTTGCCATAAATTGCTTAAGAATCATAAATTAGGCCGAAATTTCAATAGTGTTTCCACATGTACCCTCCGTTTTCCCATACTTGCAAGGCAGCTAGAATAACGAAAGTCGGTCTACATATGGCCAATGACGTTGCCAAGGAGTGTCTTGAATTTCGTTCATCTATCCATCTTATGAGTGTGTGAATCAGTAAAATCATTTATGGAAATTTAACAAAAATGACCGAAACCGGGAAAATGAAGCTCAATCTAAGGTAGAAGGAGTCGAGATACGACAAAAAGTCATAGGACCAAAGTTGTAGATCTCTTCATTTTAGCGCGCGAAAGTGCAGTCCGTTTATTGATAACAATTACCGTTTAGCCACAAGAGAGCTCGAAACGAAAGCCTGCACCGTGATTTAATTTGGCTTAAAATTTCGAATTTTTTAGTGGATGAAATATTAAATATTTTAACTTTTTGCAATTTCTACGTCGGTTACAGGCTAGGAGCTAGAACTTTGCCAAATATTAATTTTGTAGGGCACTGCATCACGGTATCCGCCATTTTGTTTGGGGGGAGGGGGGCAAAAATTTAAAATTTAAAATTTTTGGAATTTTTCCGTGGGTTACACGCTAATATTTTTTTTTTTTTTGCTAGGGGCTTTACGTCGCACCGACACAGATAGGTCTTATGGCGACGATGGGATAGGAAAGGCCTAGGAGTTGGAAGGAAGCGGCCGTGGCCTTAATTAAGGTACAGCCCCAGCATTTGCCTGGTGTGAAAATGGGAAACCACGGAAAACCATTTTCAAGGCTGCCGATAGTGGGATTCGAACCTACACGCTAATAGCTATCACCTTGCCAAATTTCAAGTTTCTAGCGCATCTGGAACTGAAGGATCTAACCCGAATTTTTTTTATTCCGTGGGGGGCTACGTACACAAAAATTTGAACTTTTTGGAATTTTTCCTTGGGTTACAGCCTAATATCTATCAGGTTGCCGAATTTCAAGTTCCTAGCTCATCTGGAAGGGTCTAACACGAAATTTCTTTGATTGGGCGGAAGGGGGGCTAAATACAAAAAAATTGAACTTTTCGGAATTTTCCCTTGGGACACACCCTAATAGCTATCAGATTGTCACATTTCAAGTTCCTAGCTCATCTGGAAGGGCCTAACACGAAATGTCACTCCGATATTTTGATTGGGCGGAAGGGGGGCTAAATATGAAAAATATCAACTTTTTGGAATTTGTCCTTGGGTTGCAGCCTAATAGCTATTTGACTGCCGAATTTCAAGTTCCTAGCTCATCTGCAAGGGTGTAACACGAAATTTCAGTGTTTCGGCGAAGGGGGGCTAAATACAAAAAAAATTGAACTTTTTGTAATTTTCCCTTGGGACACACCCTAATAGCTATCAGATTTCCACATTTCAAGTTCCTATCTCATCTGGCAGGGTCTAACACGAAATTTCAGCCCGATATTTTGATTGGGCGGAAGGGGGGCTAAATGTGAAAATTTTCAATTTTTTTGAATTTTTCCTTGGGTTGCAGCCTAATAGCTACTTGACTGCCGAATTTCAAGTTCGTAGCTCATCTGCAAGGGTGTAACACGAAATTTCAGTGTTTCGGCGAAGGGGGGGCTAAATACCAAAAATTTGAACTTTTTGTAATTTTCCCTTGGGACACACCCTAATAGCTATCAGATTGCCACACTTCAAGTTCCTAGCTCATCTGGCAGGGCCTAACACGAAATTTCAGCCCGATACTTTGATTGGGCGGAAGGGGGGCTAAAAGTGAAAAATTTCAACTTTTTTGAATTTTTCCTTGGGTTGCAGCCTAAAAGCTATCAGACTGCCGAATTTCAAGTTCCTAGCTCACTTGGAAGTGGGCAAACATTAATGTCAGTCAGTGAGTGAGTGAGTGAGTGAGTGAGTGAGTCAGTTAGCCTTCTAGCTTTATATATATAAGATAAGATAGAGCCGGGCAATGTGCACGCTAAATAGTGCAGACTTCCATTTGGAAATTCATTGCGTCCAAACGGTAAGTCGTATCGAGGTAAGGTTTTCACCATCGGACGTCCCATTTAGTCGCCGACAGTACTGTGTGGGGCATTCTCTCGTATCTCGCCAATTTATACCATATAAAGGGGTGAACGTTTCGATCCATATCAAATTTCGTCCGCTTAGCAACAGTTGAAAAAAATTTTGCCAACTTGGCAGACAGCTACAGTCTTGAAACTTTGCAGGCAGGTTGATGATGAAACGACCTATAATTTTGGTTATTTGAGGTTTTGCCGTATCGCAACGGGTTTTGCCATAAATTGCTTAAGAATCATAAATTAGGCCGAAATTTCAATAGTGTTTCCACATGTACCCTCCGTTTTCCCATACTTGCAAGGCAGCTAGAATAACGAAAGTCGGTCTACATATGGCCAATGACGTTGCCAAGGAGTGTCTTGAATTTCGTTCATCTATCCATCTTATGAGTGTGTGAATCAGTAAAATCATTTATGGAAATTTAACAAAAATGACCGAAACCGGGAAAATGAAGCTCAATCTAAGGTAGAAGGAGTCGAGATACGACAAAAAGTCATAGGACCAAAGTTGTAGATCTCTTCATTTTAGCGCGCGAAAGTGCAGTCCGTTTATTGATAACAATTACCGTTTAGCCACAAGAGAGCTCGAAACGAAAGCCTGCACCGTGATTTAATTTGGCTTAAAATTTCGAATTTTTTAGTGGATGAAATATTAAATATTTTAACTTTTTGCAATTTCTACGTCGGTTACAGGCTAGGAGCTAGAACTTTGCCAAATATTAATTTTGTAGGGCACTGCATCACGGTATCCGCCATTTTGTTTGGGGGGAGGGGGGCAAAAATTTAAAATTTAAAATTTTTGGAATTTTTCCGTGGGTTACACGCTAATATTTTTTTTTTTTTTTGCTAGGGGCTTTACGTCGCACCGACACAGATAGGTCTTATGGCGACGATGGGATAGGAAAGGCCTAGGAGTTGGAAGGAAGCGGCCGTGGCCTTAATTAAGGTACAGCCCCAGCATTTGCCTGGTGTGAAAATGGGAAACCACGGAAAACCATTTTCAAGGCTGCCGATAGTGGGATTCGAACCTACACGCTAATAGCTATCACCTTGCCAAATTTCAAGTTTCTAGCGCATCTGGAACTGAAGGATCTAACCCGAATTTTTTTTATTCCGTGGGGGGCTACGTACACAAAAATTTGAACTTTTTGGAATTTTTCCTTGGGTTACAGCCTAATATCTATCAGGTTGCCGAATTTCAAGTTCCTAGCTCATCTGGAAGGGTCTAACACGAAATTTCTTTGATTGGGCGGAAGGGGGGCTAAATACAAAAAAATTGAACTTTTCGGAATTTTCCCTTGGGACACACCCTAATAGCTATCAGATTGTCACATTTCAAGTTCCTAGCTCATCTGGAAGGGCCTAACACGAAATGTCACTCCGATATTTTGATTGGGCGGAAGGGGGGCTAAATATGAAAAATATCAACTTTTTGGAATTTGTCCTTGGGTTGCAGCCTAATAGCTATTTGACTGCCGAATTTCAAGTTCCTAGCTCATCTGCAAGGGTGTAACACGAAATTTCAGTGTTTCGGCGAAGGGGGGCTAAATACAAAAAAAATTGAACTTTTTGTAATTTTCCCTTGGGACACACCCTAATAGCTATCAGATTTCCACATTTCAAGTTCCTATCTCATCTGGCAGGGTCTAACACGAAATTTCAGCCCGATACTTTGATTGGGCGGAAGGGGGGCTAAATGTGAAAAATTTCAATTTTTTTGAATTTTTCCTTGGGTTGCAGCCTAATAGCTATTTGACTGCCGAATTTCAAGTTCGTAGCTCATCTGCAAGGGTGTAACACGAAATTTCAGTGTTTCGGCGAAGGGGGGGCTAAATACCAAAAATTTGAACTTTTTGTAATTTTCCCTTGGGACACACCCTAATAGCTATCAGATTGCCACACTTCAAGTTCCTAGCTCATCTGGCAGGGCCTAACACGAAATTTCAGCCCGATACTTTGATTGGGCGGAAGGGGGGCTAAAAGTGAAAAATTTCAACTTTTTTGAATTTTTCCTTGGGTTGCAGCCTAAAAGCTATCAGACTGCCGAATTTCAAGTTCCTAGCTCACTTGGAAGTGGGCAAACATTAATGTCAGTCAGTGAGTGAGTGAGTGAGTGAGTGAGTGAGTCAGTTAGCCTTCTAGCTTTATATATATAAGATAAGATAGAGCCGGGCAATGTGCACGCTAAATAGTGCAGACTTCCATTTGGAAATTCATTGCGTCCAAACGGTAAGTCGTATCGAGGTAAGGTTTTCACCATCGGACGTCCCATTTAGTCGCCGACAGTACTGTGTGGGGCATTCTCTCGTATCTCGCCAATTTATACCATATAAAGGGGTGAACGTTTCGATCCATATCAAATTTCGTCCGCTTAGCAACAGTTGAAAAAAATTTTGCCAACTTGGCAGACAGCTACAGTCTTGAAACTTTGCAGGCAGGTTGATGATGAAACGACCTATAATTTTGGTTATTTGAGGTTTTGCCGTATCGCAACGGGTTTTGCCATAAATTGCTTAAGAATCATAAATTAGGCCGAAATTTCAATAGTGTTTCCACATGTACCCTCCGTTTTCCCATACTTGCAAGGCAGCTAGAATAACGAAAGTCGGTCTACATATGGCCAATGACGTTGCCAAGGAGTGTCTTGAATTTCGTTCATCTATCCATCTTATGAGTGTGTGAATCAGTAAAATCATTTATGGAAATTTAACAAAAATGACCGAAACCGGGAAAATGAAGCTCAATCTAAGGTAGAAGGAGTCGAGATACGACAAAAAGTCATAGGACCAAAGTTGTAGATCTCTTCATTTTAGCGCGCGAAAGTGCAGTCCGTTTATTGATAACAATTACCGTTTAGCCACAAGAGAGCTCGAAACGAAAGCCTGCACCGTGATTTAATTTGGCTTAAAATTTCGAATTTTTTAGTGGATGAAATATTAAATATTTTAACTTTTTGCAATTTCTACGTCGGTTACAGGCTAGGAGCTAGAACTTTGCCAAATATTAATTTTGTAGGGCACTGCATCACGGTATCCGCCATTTTGTTTGGGGGGAGGGGGGCAAAAATTTAAAATTTAAAATTTTTGGAATTTTTCCGTGGGTTACACGCTAATATTTTTTTTTTTTTGCTAGGGGCTTTACGTCGCACCGACACAGATAGTTCTTATGGCGACGATGGGATAGGAAAGGCCTAGGAGTTGGAAGGAAGCGGCCGTGGCCTTAATTAAGGTACAGCCCCAGCATTTGCCTGGTGTGAAAATGGGAAACCACGGAAAACCATTTTCAAGGCTGCCGATAGTGGGATTCGAACCTACACGCTAATAGCTATCACCTTGCCAAATTTCAAGTTTCTAGCGCATCTGGAACTGAAGGATCTAACCCGAATTTTTTTTATTCCGTGGGGGGCTACGTACACAAAAATTTGAACTTTTTGGAATTTTTCCTTGGGTTACAGCCTAATATCTATCAGGTTGCCGAATTTCAAGTTCCTAGCTCATCTGGAAGGGTCTAACACGAAATTTCTTTGATTGGGCGGAAGGGGGGCTAAATACAAAAAAATTGAACTTTTCGGAATTTTCCCTTGGGACACACCCTAATAGCTATCAGATTGTCACATTTCAAGTTCCTAGCTCATCTGGAAGGGCCTAACACGAAATGTCACTCCGATATTTTGATTGGGCGGAAGGGGGGCTAAATATGAAAAATATCAACTTTTTGGAATTTGTCCTTGGGTTGCAGCCTAATAGCTATTTGACTGCCGAATTTCAAGTTCCTAGCTCATCTGCAAGGGTGTAACACGAAATTTCAGTGTTTCGGCGAAGGGGGGCTAAATACAAAAAAAATTGAACTTTTTGTAATTTTCCCTTGGGACACACCCTAATAGCTATCAGATTTCCACATTTCAAGTTCCTATCTCATCTGGCAGGGTCTAACACGAAATTTCAGCCCGATACTTTGATTGGGCGGAAGGGGGGCTAAATGTGAAAAATTTCAATTTTTTTGAATTTTTCCTTGGGTTGCAGCCTAATAGCTATTTGACTGCCGAATTTCAAGTTCGTAGCTCATCTGCAAGGGTGTAACACGAAATTTCAGTGTTTCGGCGAAGGGGGGGCTAAATACCAAAAATTTGAACTTTTTGTAATTTTCCCTTGGGACACACCCTAATAGCTATCAGATTGCCACACTTCAAGTTCCTAGCTCATCTGGCAGGGCCTAACACGAAATTTCAGCCCGATACTTTGATTGGGCGGAAGGGGGGCTAAAAGTGAAAAATTTCAACTTTTTTGAATTTTTCCTTGGGTTGCAGCCTAAAAGCTATCAGACTGCCGAATTTCAAGTTCCTAGCTCACTTGGAAGTGGGCAAACATTAATGTCAGTCAGTGAGTGAGTGAGTCAGTTAGCCTTCTAGCTTTAT
Organism: Anabrus simplex; assembly: GCF_040414725.1. Taxonomy (NCBI): domain Eukaryota; kingdom Metazoa; phylum Arthropoda; class Insecta; order Orthoptera; family Tettigoniidae; genus Anabrus; species Anabrus simplex. The sequence goes on from NC_090272.1 coordinate 117,977,624, forward strand.
ATATATAAGATAAGATAGAGTCGGGCAATGTGCACGCTGAATAGTGCAGGCTTTCGTTTGGAAATTTATTGCGAGCAAACGGTGCATCGTATCGCGGTACGGTTTGCGGCGTTAGGCGGCGCTTTTAGTGGTCTATATTACTGTCTTTGGCGCTTTCTCCTACCCCGCATATTTATGCCATAGAGGAGGTGAACGATTCGATCCATGTCAAATTTCGCCCACTTTTCACAAATTGAAAAATAATTTTTCCAACTTGGCAGACAGCTACAGTGTTGAAACTTTGCAGGCAAGTTGACGATGAAACGGCCTATAATTTCGGTTATTTGAGGTTTTACCGTATCTCAACGGGGTTCGCCATAAATTGCTTAAGAATCATCAATTAGGCCGAAATTTCAGTAGTGTTTCCACATGTACCCTCCGTTTTCCCATACTTGCAAGGCAGCTAGAATAACGAAAGTCGGTCTACATATGGCCAATGCCGTTGCCAAGGAGCGTGCTGAATTTCGTTCATCTATCTATCATACGAGTGTGTGAATCAGAAAATAATTTATGGAAATTTAACAAAATTTTGCGAAACCGGGAAAATGAAGCTCAATCTAAGGTAGAAGGGGTCGAGATACGACAAAAAGTCATAAGACCAAAGTTGTAGATCTCTTAATTTTAGGAGTCGAAAGTGCAATCCGTTCATTGATAGCAATTACCGTTCGGCCACAAGAGAGCTCGAAACGAAAGCCTGCACCGTCCTATATATTGATTCGGTGGGAGGGGGTTAATTATTAAAAATTTTAGCTTTTCGGATTTTTTCCAGGGGTTACAGCCTAATAACTATCAGGTTGCCGAATTTCAAGTTCCTAGCTCATCTGGAAGGGTCTAACACGAAATTTCTTTGATTGGGCGGAAGGGGGGCTAAATATAAAAAAATTGTACTTTTTGCAATTTTTCCTTGGGTTGCAGCCTAAAAGCTGTCAGACTGCCGAATTTCAAGTTCCTACCTCATCTGGAAGGGTCTAACACGAATATTTACTACGACATTTTGATGGGCCGTAAGGGGGGCTAAATATGAAAAATGTCAACTTTTTTGAATTTTTCCTTGGGTTGCATCCAACTAGCTATCAGATTGCCGAATTTCAAGTTCCTACCTCACTTGGTAGTGGGCAAACATTAATGTCAGTCAGTGAGTCAGTGAGTGAGTCAGTCAATTAGCCTTGTGGCTTTATATATATAAGATAAGATAGAGTCGGGCAATGTGCACGCTGAATAGTGCAGGCTTTCGTTTGGAAATTTATTGCGAGCAAACGGTGCATCGTATCGCGGTACGGTTTGCGGCGTTAGGCGACCCTTTTAGTGGTCTATATTACTGTCTTTGGCGCTTTCTCCTACCCCGCATATTTATGCCATAGAGGAGGTGAACGTTTCGATCCATGTCAAATTTCGCCCACTTTTCACAAATTGAAAAATAATTTTTCCAACTTGGCAGACAGCTACAGTGTTGAAACTTTGCAGGCAAGTTGACGATGAAACGGCCTATAATTTCGGTTATTTGAGGTTTTACCGTATCTCAACGGGGTTCGCCATAAATTGCTTAAGAATCATCAATTAGGCCGAAATTTCAGTAGTGTTTCCACATGTACCCTCCGTTTTCCCATACTTGCAAGGCAGCTAGAATAACGAAAGTCGGTCTACATATGGCCAATGCCGTTGCCAAGGAGCGTGCTGAATTTCGTTCATCTATCTATCATACGAGTGTGTGAATCAGAAAATAATTTATGGAAATTTAACAAAATTTTGCGAAACCGGGAAAATGAAGCTCAATCTAAGGTAGAAGGGGTCGAGATACGACAAAAAGTCATAAGACCAAAGTTGTAGATCTCTTAATTTTAGGAGTCGAAAGTGCAATCCGTTCATTGATAGCAATTACCGTTCGGCCACAAGAGAGCTCGAAACGAAAGCCTGCACCGTCCTATATATTGATTCGGTGGGAGGGGGTTAATTATTAAAAATTTTAGCTTTTCGGATTTTTTCCAGGGGTTACAGCCTAATAACTATCAGGTTGCCGAATTTCAAGTTCCTAGCTCATCTGGAAGGGTCTAACACGAAATTTCTTTGATTGGGCGGAAGGGGGGCTAAATATAAAAAAATTGTACTTTTTGCAATTTTTCCTTGGGTTGCAGCCTAAAAGCTGTCAGACTGCCGAATTTCAAGTTCCTACCTCATCTGGAAGGGTCTAACACGAATATTTACTACGACATTTTGATGGGCCGTAAGGGGGGCTAAATATGAAAAATGTCAACTTTTTTGAATTTTTCCTTGGGTTGCAGCCAAATAGCTATCAGATTGCCGAATTTCAAGTTCCTACCTCACTTGGTAGTGGGCAAACATTAATGTCAGTCAGTGAGTCAGTCAGTGAGTCAGTCAATTAGCCTTGTGGCTTTATATATATAAGATAAGATAGAGTCGGGCAATGTGCACGCTGAATAGTGCAGGCTTTCGTTTGGAAATTTATTGCGAGCAAACGGTGCATCGTATCGCGGTACGGTTTGCGGCGTTAGGCGGCGCTTTTAGTGGTCTATATTACTGTCTTTGGCGCTTTCTCCTACCCCGCATATTTATGCCATAGAGGAGGTGAACGTTTCGATCCATGTCAAATTTCGCCCACTTTTCACAAATTGAAAAATAATTTTTCCAACTTGGCAGACAGCTACAGTGTTGAAACTTTGCAGGCAAGTTGACGATGAAACGGCCTATAATTTCGGTTATTTGAGGTTTTACCGTATCTCAACGGGGTTCGCCATAAATTGCTTAAGAATCATCAATTAGGCCGAAATTTCAGTAGTGTTTCCACATGTACCCTCCGTTTTCCCATACTTGCAAGGCAGCTAGAATAACGAAAGTCGGTCTACATATGGCCAATGCCGTTGCCAAGGAGCGTGCTGAATTTCGTTCATCTATCTATCATACGAGTGTGTGAATCAGAAAATAATTTATGGAAATTTAACAAAATTTTGCGAAACCGGGAAAATGAAGCTCAATCTAAGGTAGAAGGGGTCGAGATACGACAAAAAGTCATAAGACCAAAGTTGTAGATCTCTTAATTTTAGGAGTCGAAAGTGCAATCCGTTCATTGATAGCAATTACCGTTCGGCCACAAGAGAGCTCGAAACGAAAGCCTGCACCGTCCTATATATTGATTCGGTGGGAGGGGGTTAATTATTAAAAATTTTAGCTTTTCGGATTTTTTCCAGGGGTTACAGCCTAATAACTATCAGGTTGCCGAATTTCAAGTTCCTAGCTCATCTGGAAGGGTCTAACACGAAATTTCTTTGATTGGGCGGAAGGGGGGCTAAATATAAAAAAATTGTACTTTTTGCAATTTTTCCTTGGGTTGCAGCCTAAAAGCTGTCAGACTGCCGAATTTCAAGTTCCTACCTCATCTGGAAGGGTCTAACACGAATATTTACTACGACATTTTGATGGGCCGTAAGGGGGGCTAAATATGAAAAATGTCAACTTTTTTGAATTTTTCCTTGGGTTGCAGCCAAATAGCTATCAGATTGCCGAATTTCAAGTTCCTACCTCACTTGGTAGTGGGCAAACATTAATGTCAGTCAGTGAGTCAGTCAGTGAGTCAGTCAATTAGCCTTGTGGCTTTATATATATAAGATAAGATAGAGTCGGGCAATGTGCACGCTGAATAGTGCAGGCTTTCGTTTGGAAATTTATTGCGAGCAAACGGTGCATCGTATCGCGGTACGGTTTGCGGCGTTAGGCGGCGCTTTTAGTGGTCTATATTACTGTCTTTGGCGCTTTCTCCTACCCCGCATATTTATGCCATAGAGGAGGTGAACGTTTCGATCCATGTCAAATTTCGCCCACTTTTCACAAATTGAAAAATAATTTTTCCAACTTGGCAGACAGCTACAGTGTTGAAACTTTGCAGGCAAGTTGACGATGAAACGGCCTATAATTTCGGTTATTTGAGGTTTTACCGTATCTCAACGGGGTTCGCCATAAATTGCTTAAGAATCATCAATTAGGCCGAAATTTCAGTAGTGTTTCCACATGTACCCTCCGTTTTCCCATACTTGCAAGGCAGCTAGAATAACGAAAGTCGGTCTACATATGGCCAATGCCGTTGCCAAGGAGCGTGCTGAATTTCGTTCATCTATCTATCATACGAGTGTGTGAATCAGAAAATAATTTATGGAAATTTAACAAAATTTTGCGAAACCGGGAAAATGAAGCTCAATCTAAGGTAGAAGGGGTCGAGATACGACAAAAAGTCATAAGACCAAAGTTGTAGATCTCTTAATTTTAGGAGTCGAAAGTGCAATCCGTTCATTGATAGCAATTACCGTTCGGCCACAAGAGAGCTCGAAACGAAAGCCTGCACCGTCCTATATATTGATTCGGTGGGAGGGGGTTAATTATTAAAAATTTTAGCTTTTCGGATTTTTTCCAGGGGTTACAGCCTAATAACTATCAGGTTGCCGAATTTCAAGTTCCTAGCTCATCTGGAAGGGTCTAACACGAAATTTCTTTGATTGGGCGGAAGGGGGGCTAAATATAAAAAAATTGTACTTTTTGCAATTTTTCCTTGGGTTGCAGCCTAAAAGCTGTCAGACTGCCGAATTTCAAGTTCCTACCTCATCTGGAAGGGTCTAACACGAATATTTACTACGACATTTTGATGGGCCGTAAGGGGGGCTAAATATGAAAAATGTCAACTTTTTTGAATTTTTCCTTGGGTTGCAGCCAAATAGCTATCAGATTGCCGAATTTCAAGTTCCTACCTCACTTGGTAGTGGGCAAACATTAATGTCAGTCAGTGAGTCAGTCAGTGAGTCAGTCAATTAGCCTTGTGGCTTTATATATATAAGATAAGATAGAGTCGGGCAATGTGCACGCTGAATAGTGCAGGCTTTCGTTTGGAAATTTATTGCGAGCAAACGGTGCATCGTATCGCGGTACGGTTTGCGGCGTTAGGCGGCGCTTTTAGTGGTCTATATTACTGTCTTTGGCGCTTTCTCCTACCCCGCATATTTATGCCATAGAGGAGGTGAACGTTTCGATCCATGTCAAATTTCGCCCACTTTTCACAAATTGAAAAATAATTTTTCCAACTTGGCAGACAGCTACAGTGTTGAAACTTTGCAGGCAAGTTGACGATGAAACGGCCTATAATTTCGGTTATTTGAGGTTTTACCGTATCTCAACGGGGTTCGCCATAAATTGCTTAAGAATCATCAATTAGGCCGAAATTTCAGTAGTGTTTCCACATGTACCCTCCGTTTTCCCATACTTGCAAGGCAGCTAGAATAACGAAAGTCGGTCTACATATGGCCAATGCCGTTGCCAAGGAGCGTGCTGAATTTCGTTCATCTATCTATCATACGAGTGTGTGAATCAGAAAATAATTTATGGAAATTTAACAAAATTTTGCGAAACCGGGAAAATGAAGCTCAATCTAAGGTAGAAGGGGTCGAGATACGACAAAAAGTCATAAGACCAAAGTTGTAGATCTCTTAATTTTAGGAGTCGAAAGTGCAATCCGTTCATTGATAGCAATTACCGTTCGGCCACAAGAGAGCTCGAAACGAAAGCCTGCACCGTCCTATATATTGATTCGGTGGGAGGGGGTTAATTATTAAAAATTTTAGCTTTTCGGATTTTTTCCAGGGGTTACAGCCTAATAACTATCAGGTTGCCGAATTTCAAGTTCCTAGCTCATCTGGAAGGGTCTAACACGAAATTTCTTTGATTGGGCGGAAGGGGGGCTAAATATAAAAAAATTGTACTTTTTGCAATTTTTCCTTGGGTTGCAGCCTAAAAGCTGTCAGACTGCCGAATTTCAAGTTCCTACCTCATCTGGAAGGGTCTAACACGAATATTTACTACGACATTTTGATGGGCCGTAAGGGGGGCTAAATATGAAAAATGTCAACTTTTTTGAATTTTTCCTTGGGTTGCAGCCAAATAGCTATCAGATTGCCGAATTTCAAGTTCCTACCTCACTTGGTAGTGGGCAAACATTAATGTCAGTCAGTGAGTCAGTCAGTGAGTCAGTCAATTAGCCTTGTGGCTTTATATATATAAGATAAGATAGAGTCGGGCAATGTGCACGCTGAATAGTGCAGGCTTTCGTTTGGAAATTTATTGCGAGCAAACGGTGCATCGTATCGCGGTACGGTTTGCGGCGTTAGGCGGCGCTTTTAGTGGTCTATATTACTGTCTTTGGCGCTTTCTCCTACCCCGCATATTTATGCCATAGAGGAGGTGAACGTTTCGATCCATGTCAAATTTCGCCCACTTTTCACAAATTGAAAAATAATTTTTCCAACTTGGCAGACAGCTACAGTGTTGAAACTTTGCAGGCAAGTTGACGATGAAACGGCCTATAATTTCGGTTATTTGAGGTTTTACCGTATCTCAACGGGGTTCGCCATAAATTGCTTAAGAATCATCAATTAGGCCGAAATTTCAGTAGTGTTTCCACATGTACCCTCCGTTTTCCCATACTTGCAAGGCAGCTAGAATAACGAAAGTCGGTCTACATATGGCCAATGCCGTTGCCAAGGAGCGTGCTGAATTTCGTTCATCTATCTATCATACGAGTGTGTGAATCAGAAAATAATTTATGGAAATTTAACAAAATTTTGCGAAACCGGGAAAATGAAGCTCAATCTAAGGTAGAAGGGGTCGAGATACGACAAAAAGTCATAAGACCAAAGTTGTAGATCTCTTAATTTTAGGAGTCGAAAGTGCAATCCGTTCATTGATAGCAATTACCGTTCGGCCACAAGAGAGCTCGAAACGAAAGCCTGCACCGTCCTATATATTGATTCGGTGGGAGGGGGTTAATTATTAAAAATTTTAGCTTTTCGGATTTTTTCCAGGGGTTACAGCCTAATAACTATCAGGTTGCCGAATTTCAAGTTCCTAGCTCATCTGGAAGGGTCTAACACGAAATTTCTTTGATTGGGCGGAAGGGGGGCTAAATATAAAAAAATTGTACTTTTTGCAATTTTTCCTTGGGTTGCAGCCTAAAAGCTGTCAGACTGCCGAATTTCAAGTTCCTACCTCATCTGGAAGGGTCTAACACGAATATTTACTACGACATTTTGATGGGCCGTAAGGGGGGCTAAATATGAAAAATGTCAACTTTTTTGAATTTTTCCTTGGGTTGCAGCCAAATAGCTATCAGATTGCCGAATTTCAAGTTCCTACCTCACTTGGTAGTGGGCAAACATTAATGTCAGTCAGTGAGTCAGTCAGTGAGTCAGTCAATTAGCCTTGTGGCTTTATATATATAAGATAAGATAGAGTCGGGCAATGTGCACGCTGAATAGTGCAGGCTTTCGTTTGGAAATTTATTGCGAGCAAACGGTGCATCGTATCGCGGTACGGTTTGCGGCGTTAGGCGGCGCTTTTAGTGGTCTATATTACTGTCTTTGGCGCTTTCTCCTACCCCGCATATTTATGCCATAGAGGAGGTGAACGTTTCGATCCATGTCAAATTTCGCCCACTTTTCACAAATTGAAAAATAATTTTTCCAACTTGGCAGACAGCTACAGTGTTGAAACTTTGCAGGCAAGTTGACGATGAAACGGCCTATAATTTCGGTTATTTGAGGTTTTACCGTATCTCAACGGGGTTCGCCATAAATTGCTTAAGAATCATCAATTAGGCCGAAATTTCAGTAGTGTTTCCACATGTACCCTCCGTTTTCCCATACTTGCAAGGCAGCTAGAATAACGAAAGTCGGTCTACATATGGCCAATGCCGTTGCCAAGGAGCGTGCTGAATTTCGTTCATCTATCTATCATACGAGTGTGTGAATCAGAAAATAATTTATGGAAATTTAACAAAATTTTGCGAAACCGGGAAAATGAAGCTCAATCTAAGGTAGAAGGGGTCGAGATACGACAAAAAGTCATAAGACCAAAGTTGTAGATCTCTTAATTTTAGGAGTCGAAAGTGCAATCCGTTCATTGATAGCAATTACCGTTCGGCCACAAGAGAGCTCGAAACGAAAGCCTGCACCGTCCTATATATTGATTCGGTGGGAGGGGGTTAATTATTAAAAATTTTAGCTTTTCGGATTTTTTCCAGGGGTTACAGCCTAATAACTATCAGGTTGCCGAATTTCAAGTTCCTAGCTCATCTGGAAGGGTCTAACACGAAATTTCTTTGATTGGGCGGAAGGGGGGCTAAATATAAAAAAATTGTACTTTTTGCAATTTTTCCTTGGGTTGCAGCCTAAAAGCTGTCAGACTGCCGAATTTCAAGTTCCTACCTCATCTGGAAGGGTCTAACACGAATATTTACTACGACATTTTGATGGGCCGTAAGGGGGGCTAAATATGAAAAATGTCAACTTTTTTGAATTTTTCCTTGGGTTGCAGCCAAATAGCTATCAGATTGCCGAATTTCAAGTTCCTACCTCACTTGGTAGTGGGCAAACATTAATGTCAGTCAGTGAGTCAGTCAGTGAGTCAGTCAATTAGCCTTGTGGCTTTATATATATAAGATAAGATAGAGTCGGGCAATGTGCACGCTGAATAGTGCAGGCTTTCGTTTGGAAATTTATTGCGAGCAAACGGTGCATCGTATCGCGGTACGGTTTGCGGCGTTAGGCGGCGCTTTTAGTGGTCTATATTACTGTCTTTGGCGCTTTCTCCTACCCCGCATATTTATGCCATAGAGGAGGTGAACGTTTCGATCCATGTCAAATTTCGCCCACTTTTCACAAATTGAAAAATAATTTTTCCAACTTGGCAGACAGCTACAGTGTTGAAACTTTGCAGGCAAGTTGACGATGAAACGGCCTATAATTTCGGTTATTTGAGGTTTTACCGTATCTCAACGGGGTTCGCCATAAATTGCTTAAGAATCATCAATTAGGCCGAAATTTCAGTAGTGTTTCCACATGTACCCTCCGTTTTCCCATACTTGCAAGGCAGCTAGAATAACGAAAGTCGGTCTACATATGGCCAATGCCGTTGCCAAGGAGCGTGCTGAATTTCGTTCATCTATCTATCATACGAGTGTGTGAATCAGAAAATAATTTATGGAAATTTAACAAAATTTTGCGAAACCGGGAAAATGAAGCTCAATCTAAGGTAGAAGGGGTCGAGATACGACAAAAAGTCATAAGACCAAAGTTGTAGATCTCTTAATTTTAGGAGTCGAAAGTGCAATCCGTTCATTGATAGCAATTACCGTTCGGCCACAAGAGAGCTCGAAACGAAAGCCTGCACCGTCCTATATATTGATTCGGTGGGAGGGGGTTAATTATTAAAAATTTTAGCTTTTCGGATTTTTTCCAGGGGTTACAGCCTAATAACTATCAGGTTGCCGAATTTCAAGTTCCTAGCTCATCTGGAAGGGTCTAACACGAAATTTCTTTGATTGGGCGGAAGGGGGGCTAAATATAAAAAAATTGTACTTTTTGCAATTTTTCCTTGGGTTGCAGCCTAAAAGCTGTCAGACTGCCGAATTTCAAGTTCCTACCTCATCTGGAAGGGTCTAACACGAATATTTACTACGACATTTTGATGGGCCGTAAGGGGGGCTAAATATGAAAAATGTCAACTTTTTTGAATTTTTCCTTGGGTTGCAGCCAAATAGCTATCAGATTGCCGAATTTCAAGTTCCTACCTCACTTGGTAGTGGGCAAACATTAATGTCAGTCAGTGAGTCAGTCAGTGAGTCAGTCAATTAGCCTTGTGGCTTTATATATATAAGATAAGATAGAGTCGGGCAATGTGCACGCTGAATAGTGCAGGCTTTCGTTTGGAAATTTATTGCGAGCAAACGGTGCATCGTATCGCGGTACGGTTTGCGGCGTTAGGCGGCGCTTTTAGTGGTCTATATTACTGTCTTTGGCGCTTTCTCCTACCCCGCATATTTATGCCATAGAGGAGGTGAACGTTTCGATCCATGTCAAATTTCGCCCACTTTTCACAAATTGAAAAATAATTTTTCCAACTTGGCAGACAGCTACAGTGTTGAAACTTTGCAGGCAAGTTGACGATGAAACGGCCTATAATTTCGGTTATTTGAGGTTTTACCGTATCTCAACGGGGTTCGCCATAAATTGCTTAAGAATCATCAATTAGGCCGAAATTTCAGTAGTGTTTCCACATGTACCCTCCGTTTTCCCATACTTGCAAGGCAGCTAGAATAACGAAAGTCGGTCTACATATGGCCAATGCCGTTGCCAAGGAGCGTGCTGAATTTCGTTCATCTATCTATCATACGAGTGTGTGAATCAGAAAATAATTTATGGAAATTTAACAAAATTTTGCGAAACCGGGAAAATGAAGCTCAATCTAAGGTAGAAGGGGTCGAGATACGACAAAAAGTCATAAGACCAAAGTTGTAGATCTCTTAATTTTAGGAGTCGAAAGTGCAATCCGTTCATTGATAGCAATTACCGTTCGGCCACAAGAGAGCTCGAAACGAAAGCCTGCACCGTCCTATATATTGATTCGGTGGGAGGGGGTTAATTATTAAAAATTTTAGCTTTTCGGATTTTTTCCAGGGGTTACAGCCTAATAACTATCAGGTTGCCGAATTTCAAGTTCCTAGCTCATCTGGAAGGGTCTAACACGAAATTTCTTTGATTGGGCGGAAGGGGGGCTAAATATAAAAAAATTGTACTTTTTGCAATTTTTCCTTGGGTTGCAGCCTAAAAGCTGTCAGACTGCCGAATTTCAAGTTCCTACCTCATCTGGAAGGGTCTAACACGAATATTTACTACGACATTTTGATGGGCCGTAAGGGGGGCTAAATATGAAAAATGTCAACTTTTTTGAATTTTTCCTTGGGTTGCAGCCAAATAGCTATCAGATTGCCGAATTTCAAGTTCCTACCTCACTTGGTAGTGGGCAAACATTAATGTCAGTCAGTGAGTCAGTCAGTGAGTCAGTCAATTAGCCTTGTGGCTTTATATATATAAGACTCGCTTTCGCTCGTTGGGGGCTGCGCCCCCAAACCCCCAATTCCTCTATATTTCAAGTGCTCACATGGAAAACTACTGTGACGAAAAGGTACTTCGTTACGAAGAACGAATTCGCTACCAGACGGCGCATATATTCGCGTACATATTTGGTCCTGTAATATTTTCTCGTACCGTATATTCACTATTTATAGACGAGGTAGCGTTAAACGTTCCGACGTGGTGAAAATTACGTACGATTCTCACAAGATAAGAATTATTTTCCTAACGTAACGGAGAGCTATAATCTTGAAACTTGGCAGGTTTATTGTGGTTGAAACGCTCTATATTTCCGTTATTTGATGTTTTGTCGTATCTGTTCGAGTTGACCGTAGATTGGTTTAAAACCTTGGATTAGGAGGACAGGGTTTACGTATTACTTTCGTTTTTCCATGTTTACAGGGTGCTAGAATCATGCATTTGGTCACTTGTGGCCCACAGACGTTCCAATGAGCCTGCCAAATTTCATGATTCTATCGGTCTTATAAGTGTGTAAAACAGTAAATTAATTACGGAAACTGTAAAAAATTGACGTGAAATCTGAAAAATGGAGTTCTATCCAAAGCATAAGGGATCATGATACGACTAAAATTCCCGGGACCGAAGTTGTAGAACCCTTGATGATGGGATCCGAACGTCTTGTCCATTTGGCGGTACGACTTACAGTTTAGCCACCAAAATTATCGAAACGTTACTTAGCACCATACTGAAATTTGCTTCCAGATTTTGATAACTTCTGGAGATGAAAACGTTAAACAATTCAACTCCTTAGAATTTCTCCGTCGGTTGCAGGCCAAAGATGTAACTGCGGCCAATTTTAATTCTTTGGCGCACTGCAACATATCGTCCAAAATTTAGTTTAAGGCAAGGGAAGTAAAAATAACACATAATCAACATATGGAACTTTTCCACAATACAGGCTATTTGCTATCATATTGTTAAATTTTAAGTTTCTAGCTCATGCCGAAGTGGGTGAACATTTATGCCAGCCAGTGAGCCAAACAGTTTTATATATATAATATAGAGCCAGGCAATGTGCACGCTAAATAGTGGAGACTTTGGTTAGGAAATTTATTGCGGAAAAACGGTACGTCGTATCAAAGTATGGATTGCGCCATCAGACGACCCCTTTAGTCTTCTACATTACTGTCTTAGGCCTTTTCTAGTATCTTGCGTATTTATACCAAGGAAGGAGGTGAACATATCGATCCATGTCAAATTTCGACCGCTTTAAACAAGTTGAAAAAAGATTTTGCCAACTTAGCAGACACCTACACTCTTGAAACTTGGCACGCTGGACGACAATATAACGACCTACAATTTTGGTTGTTTGAAGTTTTGCCGTATCTCCATGGTCTTCACCATAAATTGATTACGGTACATACATTATGCTGAAATTAAGGTAGTGTTTCTAGGTAAGTTATTCCTTCAGTTTCCCATACATTCATAGCAGTAGAATAATCAAAGTCGGTCTACATATGGCCAATGGTCGTGTCAGGGAGCGTGCTGAATTTAGTGTCTATCTGTCTTATGAGTGTGTTAATCAGTAAAAAATGTATGGAAATTTAACAAAATTGATAAAAACCGGGGAAATGAAGGTCAGTCTAAGGTAGAAGGGGTCGAGATAGACAAAAAGTCATACGACCAAAATTGTAGACATCTTAATTTTAGGACGCGAAAGTGCAATCAGTTCATTGATAGCAATTACCGTTCAGCCACAAAATAGCTTTAAACGAAAGTCTGCATCGTCATTAAATTTGGCTTCATATTTTGATTTTTCAGTGGGTTAATTATTCAAAATTTGAGCTTGTTGCGATTTCTTCGTCGGTTACAGGCTTGGATCTAGAGCATTGCCAAATATTAATTTTGTAGGGCACTGCATCATGGCGTCCGCCATTTTGTTTGGGGGAGGGGTGCAGAGGATTTTGATTGGGTGGTGGAGGGGAAAATATGAGAAAATGGAATGTTTTGGAATTTTTTCTTGGCTTACAGCCCAATTTCTATCATATTGATTAATTTCAATTCCTGGATCATCTGGATGGGCCTAACACGAAATTTAAGTCTGATAATTTCATTGGGCGGGGAGAGGGCTAAATATGAAAAATTTGAACTAAATTTGAATTTTTCCTTGGGTTGCAACCTAATAGCCATCACATCGCCGAATCTCAAGATCGTAGATCATCTGGAAGGCTCTAACAAAAAATTTGAGCTCGATATATTGATTGGGCGGGGGGGATTAAATATGAAAATTTTTACTTTTTTGCATTTTCCTTGGGTTTCAGCCTAATAGCTATCAGATTGCCGAATTCCAATATTCTAGCGCATCTGGAACGGAAGGTTCTAAACCGAAATTTGAGTCCCATATTTTGATTCGGTGGGGGGATAAATATGAAAAATTTGAACTTTTTGGAATTTTCCCTTGGGTTGCAGCCTAATTTATATCAGATTGCCAAATTTCAAGTTCGTAGCTCATCTGCAAGGGTCTAACGCGAAATTTCAGTCCGATAATTTGATTGGACGGAAAAGCGGCTAAATATGAAACATTTCAACTTTTTAGAATTTTTCCCAAGGTTGCAGCTTAATAGCTATCAGATTAACGAATTCCAAGCTTCTAGCTCATCCGGAACTGAAGGGTCTTACCCGAAATTTGAGTCCGATATTTCGATTCGGTGGAGGCTAAATATGAAAATTTTGAACTTTTTGAAATTCTTAATTGGGTTACAGCCAAATAGCTATCAGGCAGCCGAATTTCAAGTTCCTAGCTCATATGGAAGGGTCTAACACGAAATTTCAGTCCGATATTTTGATTGGGCGGAAGGGGGCTAAATATGAAAAATTTCAACTTTTCGGAATTTTTCCTTGGGTTGCAGCCTAATAGCCATCTGATTACCGAATTTCAAGTTCCTAGCTAATCTGCAAGGGTGTAACACCGAAATTTGAGTGATTCGGCGAAGGGGGGGCTAAAAACAAAAAATTTGAACTTTTTGGAATTTTTCCTTGGGACACACCCTTATAGCTATCAGATTGCCACATTTGAAGTTCCTAGCTCATCTGGAAGGGCCTAACATGAAATTTCACTCCGATATTTTGATTGGGCGGAAGGGGGGCTAAATACGAAAAAATTTTCAACTTTTCGGAATTTTTCCTTGGGTTGCAGCCTAATAGCTATTTGATTGCCGAATTTCAAGTTCCTAGCTAATCTGCAAGGGTGTAACACCGAAATTTGAGTGATTCGGCGAAGGGGGAACTAAATACCAAAAAATAGAACCTTTTGGAATTTCCCCTTGGGACACACCCTAATAGCTATCAGATTGCCACATTTCAAGTTCCTAGCTCATCTGGAAGGGCCTAACACGAAATTTCACTCCGATATTTTGATTGGGCAGAAGGGGGGCTAAATATGAAAAATTTCAACTTTTTGGAATTTTTTCTTGGGTTGCAGCCCAACAGCTATTTGATTGCCGAATTTCAAGTTCCTAGCTCATCTGCAAGGGTGTAACACAAAATTTCAGTGTTTCGGTGAAGGGGGGGCTAATTACTAAAAATTTGAACTTTTTGGAATTTCCCCATGGGACACACCCTAATAGCTATCAGATTGCCACATTTCAAGTTCCTAGCTCATCTGGCAGGGTCTAACATTTAATTTCAGTCCGATAATTTGATTGGGCGGAAGGGGGGCTAAATATGAAAAATTTCAACTTTTTGGAATTTTTCCTTGGGTTGCAGCCCAAGAGCTATTTGACAGCCGAATTTCAAGTTCCTTGCTCATCTGCAAGGGTGTAACACGAAATTTCAGTGTTTCGGCGAAGGGGGGGCTAAATACAAAAAATTTGAACTTCTTGGAATTTCCCCATGGGACACACCCTAATAGCTATCAGATTGCCGAATTTCAAGTTCCTAGCTTAACTGGAAGGGTCTAAAACTAAATTTCAGTCCGATAATTTGATTGGGCGGAAGGGGGGGTAAATATGAAAAATTTCAACTTTTTGGAATTTTTCCTTGGTTTGCAGCCTAATAGCTATTTGATTACCGAATTTCAAGTTCCTAGCTAATCTGCAAGGGTGTAACACCGAAATTTGAGTGATTCGGCGAAGGGCGGGCTAAATACAAAAAATTTGAACTTTTTGGAATTTTCCCTTGGGACACACCCTAATAGCTATCAGACTGCCACATTTCAAGTTCCTAGCTCATCTGGAAGGGCCTAACATGAAATTTCACTCCGATATTTTGATTGGGCGGAAGGGGGGCTAAATATGAAAAATTTTCAACTTTTCGGAATTTTTCCTTGGGTTGCAGCCTAATAGCTATTTGATTGCCGAATTTCAAGTTCCTAGCTAATCTGCAAGGGTGTAACACCGAAATTTGAGTGATTCGGCGAAGGGGGGCTAAATACCAAAAAATTGAACTTTTTGGAATTTCCCCTTGGGACACACAGTAATAGCTATCAGATTGCCACATTTCAAGTTCCTAGCTCATCTGGAAGGGCCTAACACGAAATTTCACTCCGATATTTTGATTGGGCAGAAGGGGGGCTAAATATGAAAATATTTCAACTTTTTGGAATTTTCCTTGGGTTGCAGCCCAACAGGTATTTGATTGCCGAATTTCAAGTTCCTAGCTCATCTGCAAGGGTGTAACACAAAATTTCAGTGTTTCGGCGAAGGGGGGGCTAATTACAAAAAATTTGAACTTTTTGGAATTTCCCCGTGGGATACACCCTAATAGCTATCAGATTGCCACATTTCAAGTTCCTAGCTCATCTGGCAGGGTCTAACATGAAATTTCAGTCCGATAATTTGATTGGGCGGAAGGGGGGCTAAATATGAAAAATTTCAACTTTTTGGTATTTTTCCTTGGGTTGCAGCCCAAGAGCTATTTGATAGCCGAATTTCAAGTTCCTTGCTCATCTGCAAGGGTGTAACACGAAATTTCAGTGTTTCGGCGAAGGGGGTGCTAAATACAAAAAATATGAACTTCTTGGAATTTCCCCATGGGACACACCCTAATAGCTATCAGATTGCCGAATTTCAAGTTCCCAGCTTAACTGGAAGGGTCTAAAACGAAATTTCAGTCCGATAATTTGATTGGGCGGAAGGGGGGTAAATATGAAAAATTTCAACTTTTTGGAATTTTTCCTTGGGTTGCAGCCTAAAAGCTATCAGACTGCCGAATTTCAAGTTCCTAGCTCATCTGGAAGGGCCTAACATGAAATTTCACTCCGATATTTTGATTGGGCGGAAGGGGGGCTAAATACGAAAAATTTTCAACTTTTCGGAATTTTTCCTTGGGTTGCAGCCTAATAGCTATTTGATTGCCGAATTTCAAGTTCCTAGCTCATCTGCAAGGGTGTAACACAAAATTTCAGTGTTTCGGCGAAGGGGGGGAATAAATACCCAAAAATTGAACTTTTTGGATTTTCCCCTTGGGACACACCCTAATAGCTATCAGATTGCCACATTTCAAGTTCCTAGCTCATCTGGAAGGGCCTAACACGAAATTTCACTCCGATATTTTGATTGGGCAGAAGGGGGGCTAAATATCAAAATATTTCAACTTTTTGGAATTTTCCTTGGGTTGCAGCCCAACAGCTATTTGATTGCCGAATTTCAAGTTCCTAGCTCATCTGGCAGGGTCTAACATGAAATTTCAGTCCGATAATTTGATTGGGCGGAAGGGGGGCTAAATATGAAAAATTTCAACTTTTTTGAATTTTTCCTTGGGTTGCAGCCCAAGAGCTATTTGATAGCCGAATTTCAAGTTCCTTGCTCATCTGCAAGGGTGTAACACGAAATTTCAGTGTTTCGGCGAGGGGGTGCTAAATACAAAAAATATGAACTTCTTGGAATTTCCCCATGGGACACACCCTAATAGCTATCAGATTGCCGAATTTCAAGTTCCCAGCTTAACTGTAAGGGTCTAAAACGAAATTTCAGTCCGATAATTTGATTGGGCGGAAGGGGGGTAAATATGAAAAATTTCAACTTTTTGGAATTTTTCCTTGGGTTGCAGCCTAAAAGCTATCAGACTGCCGAATTTCAAGTTCCTAGCTCATCTGGAAGGGCCTAACATGAAATTTCACTCCGATATTTTGATTGGTCGGAAGGGGGGCTAAATAAGAAAAATTTTCAACTTTTCGGAATTTTTCCTTGGGTTGCAGCCTAATAGCTATTTGATTGCCGAATTTCAAGTTCCTAGCTCATCTGCAAGGGTGTAACACAAAATTTCAGTGTTTCGGCGAAGGGGGTGCTAAATACAAAAAATATGAACTTCTTGGAATTTCCCCATGGGACACACCCTAATAGCTATCAGATTGCCACATTTCAAGTTCCTAGCTCATCTGGAAGGGCCTAACACGAAATTTCACTCCGATATTTTGATTGGGCAGAAGGGGGGCTATATATGAAAATATTTCAACTTTTTGGAATTTTTCCTTGGGTTGCAGCCCAACAGCTATTTGAATGCCGAATTTCAAGTTCCTAGCTCATCTGCAAGGGTGTAACACAAAATTTCAGTGTTTCGGCGAAGGGGGGGGCTAATTACAAAACATTTGAACTTTTTGGAATTTCCCCATGGGACACACCCTAATAGCTATCAGATTGCCACATTTCAAGTTCCTAGCTCATCTGGCAGGGTCTAACATGAAATTTCAGTCCGATAATTTGATTGGGCGGAAGGGGGGCTAAATATGAAAAATTTCAACTTTTTTGAATTTTTCCTTGGGTTGCAGCCCAAGAGCTATTTGATAGCCGAATTTCAAGTTCCTTGCTCATCTGCAAGGGTGTAACACGAAATTTCAGTGTTTCGGCGAAGGGGGGGCTAAATACAAAAAATATGAACTTCTTGGAATTTCCCCATGGGACACACCCTAATAGCTATCAGACTGCCGAATTTCAAGTTCCCAGCTTAACTGGAAGGGTCTAAAACGAAATTTCAGTCCGATAATTTGATTGGGCGGAAGGGGGGGGGTAAATGTGAAAAATTTCAACTTTTTGGAATTTTTCCTTGGGTTGCAGTCTAAAAGCTATCAGACTGCCGAATTTCAAGTTCCTAGCTCACCTGGAAGTGGGCAAACATTAATGTCAGTGAGTCAGTCAGTCAGTCAGTCAGTCAGTTAGCCTTCCGGCTTTATATATATATAATAAGATAAGATAGAGCCGGGCAATGTGCACGCTAAATAGTGCAGACTTCCACTTGGAAATTCATTGCGTCCAAACGGTAAGTCGCATCGAGGTAAGGATTTCACCATCGGACGTCCCATTTAGTCGCCTACAGTACTGTGTGGGGCATTCTCTCGTATCTCGCCTATTTATACCATATAAAAGGGGTGAACGTTTCGATCCATATCAAATTTCGTCCGCTTAGCAACAGTTGAAAAATAATTTTGCCAACATAGCAGACAGCTACAGTCTTGAAACTTTGCAGGCAGGTTGATGATGAAACGACCTATAATTTTGGTTATTTAAGGTTTTGCCTTATCTCAACGGGTTTCGCCATAAATTGCTTAAGAATCATAAATTAGGCCGAAATTTCAATAGTGTTTCCACATGTACCCTGCGTTTTCCCATACTTGCAAGGCAGCTAGAATAACGAAAGTCGGTCTACATATGGCCAATGACGTTGCCAAGGAGCGTCCTGAATTTCGTTCATCTATCCATCTTATGAGTGTGTGAATCAGTAAAATCATTTATGGAAATTTAACAAAAATGACCAAAACCGGGAAAATGAAGCTCAATCTAAGGTAGAAGGAGTCGAGATACGACAAAAAGTCATAGGACCAAAGTTGTAGATCTCTTCATTTTAAGGGCCGAAAGTGCAGTCCGTTTATTGATAACAATTACCGTTTAGCCACAAGAGAGCTCGAAACGAAAGCCTGCACCGTCATGTAATTTGGCTTAATATTTCGAATTCTTTAGTGGATGAAATATTAAATATTTTAACTTTTTGCAATTTCTACGTCGGTTACAGGCTAGGAGCTAGAACTTTGCCAAATATGAATTTTCTAGGGCACTGCATCACGGTATCCGCCATTTTGTTTGGGGGGAGGGGGGCAAAAATTTAAAATTTAAAATTTTTGGAATTTTTCCGTAGGTTACACGCTAATAGCTATCACCTTGCCAAATTTCAACTTTCTAGCTCATGTCGAAGTGGGTAAACATTTATGTCAGTCAGTCAGCCTTCTGGCTTTATATATATAAGATAAGATAGAGTCAGGCAATGTGCACGCTGAATAGTGCAGGCTCTCGTTTGGAAATTTATTGCGAGCAAACGGTGCATCGTATCGCGGTACGGTTTGCGGCGTTAGCCGACCCCTTTAGTGGTCTATATTACTGTCTTTGGCGCTTTCTCCTACCCAACATATTTATGCCATAGAGGAGGTGAACGTTTCGATCCATGTCAAATTTCGCCCACTTTTCACAAATTAAAAATAATTTTTCCAACTTGGCAGACAGCTACAGTCTTGAAACTTTGCAGGCACGTTGACGATGAAACGGCCTATAATTTCGGTTATTTGAGGTTTTACCGTATCTCAACGGGTTTCGCCATAAATTGCTTAAGAATCATCAATTAGGCCGAAATTTCAATAGTGTTTCCACATGTACCCTCCGTTTTCCTATACTTGCAAGGCAGCTAGAATAACGAAAGTCGGTCTACATATGGCCAATGACGTTGCCAAGGAGCGTCCTGAAAATCGTTCATCTATCCATCTTATGAGTGTGTGAATCAGTAAAATAATTTATGGAAATTTAACAAAAATGACCGATACCGGGAAAATGACGCTCAATCTAAGGTAGAAGGGGTCGAGATACGACAAAAAGTCATAAGACCAAAGTTGTAGATCTCTTAATTTTAGGAGTCGAAAGTGCAATCCGTTCATTGATAGCAATTACCGTTCGGCCACAAGAGAGCTCGAAACGAAAGCCTGCACCGTCCTATATATTGATTCGGTGGGAGGGGGTTAATTATTAAAAATTTTAGCTTTTCGGATTTTTTCCAGGGGTTACAGCCTAATAACTATCAGAATGCTGAATTTCAAGTTCCTAGCTCATCTGGAAGGATCTACCCCGAAATTTTAGTCCGAAACTTTGATTTCGTGGAGGGGGGCTAAATAGGAAATGAATCAGCTATTTGAATTTTTTCCTGGTGTTACAGCGGAATAGCTATCAGATTACCGAATTTCAAGTTCCTAGCTCATCTGGAACTGAAGGGTCTGACCCGAAATTTGAGTGCGATATTTTGATTCCGTGGGGGGCTAAATACAAAAAAAATGAACTTTTTGGAATTTTTCCTTGGGTTACAGCCTCATATATATCAGGTTGCCGAATTTCAAGTTCCTAGCTCATCTGGAAGGGTCTAACACGAAATTTTTTTGATTGGGCGGAAGGGGGGCTAAATATGAAAAATTTCAACTTTTTGGAATTTTTCCTTGGGTTGCAGCCTAAAAGCTATTTGATTGCCGAATTTCAAGTTCCTAGCTCATCTGCAAGGGTGTAACACAAAATTTCAGTGTTTCGGCGAAGGGGGTGCTAAATACAAAAAATATGAACTTCTTGGAATTTCCCCATGGGACACACCCTAATAGCTATGAGATTGCCGAATTTCAAGTTCCCAGCTTAACTGGAACGGTCTAAAACGAAATTTCAGTCCGATAATTTGATTGGGCGGAAGGGGGGGTAAATATGAAAAATTTCAACTTTTTGGAATTTTTCCTTGGGTTGCAGTCTAAAAGCTATCAGACTGCCGAATTTCAAGTTCCTAGCTCACCTGGAAGTGGGCAAACATTAATGTCAGTGAGTCAGTGAGTCAGTCAGTCAGTCAGTTAGCCTTGCGGCTTTATATATATATAATAAGATAGAGCCCGGCAATGTGCACGCTAAATAGTGCAGGCTTTCGTTTGGAAATTTATTGCGAGCGAACGGTGCGTCGTATCGAGGTACGGATTGCGGCGTTAGACGACCCTTTTAGTGGTCTACATTACTGTCTTAGGCGCTTTCTCCTATCCCGCATATTTATGCCATAGAAAGAGGTGAACGTTTCGATCCATGTCAAATTTCGCCCACTTTCACAAATTGAAAAAATAATTTTGCCAACTTGGCAGACAGCTACAGTCTTGAAACTTTGCAGGCAGGTTGACGATGAAACGACCTATAAGTTTGGTTATTTGAGGTTTTGCCGTATCTCAACGGGTTTCGCCATAAATTGCTTAAGAATCATTAATTAGGCCGAAATTTCAATAGTGTTTCCACATGTACCCTCCGTTTTCCCATACTTGCAAGGCAGCTAGAGTAACGAAAGTCGGTCTACATATGGCCAATGACGTTCCCAAGGAGCGTCCTGAATTTCGTTCATCTATCCATCTTATGAGTGTGTGAATCAGAAAATAATTTATGGAAATTTAACAAAAGTTTGCGAAACCGGGAAAATGAAGCTCAATCTAAGGTAGAAGGGGTCGAGATACGACAAAAAGTCATAAGACCAAAGTTGTAGATCTCTTAATTTTAGGTGTCGAAAGTGCAATCCGTTCATTGATAGCAATTACCGTTCGGCCACAAGAGAGCTCGAAACGAAAGCCTGCACCGTCCTATATATTGATTCGGTGGGAGGGGGTTAATTATTTAAAATTTTAGCTTTTCGGATTTCTTCCAGGGGTTACAGCCTAATAACTATCAGAATGCTGAATTTCAAGTTCCTAGCTCATCTGGAAGGATCTACCCCGAAATTTTAGTCCGGAACTTTGATTGGGTGGAGGGGGGCTAAATAGGAAATGATTCAGCTATTTGCATTTTTTCCTGGTGTTACAGCGGAATAGCTATCAGATTACCGAATTTCAAGTTCCTAGCTCATCTGGAACTGAAGGGTCTGACCCGAAATTTGAGTGCGATATTTTGATTCCGTGGGGGGCTAAATACAAAAAAAATTAACTTTTTGGAATTTTTCCTTGGGTTACAGCCTCATATATATCAGGTTGCCGAATTTCAAGTTCCTAGCTCATCTGGAAGGGTCTAACACGAAATTTCCTTGATTGGGCGGAAGGGGGGCTAAATATGAAAAATTTCAACTTTTTGGAATTTTTCCTTGGGTTGCACCCTAAAAGCTATCAGACTGCCGAATTTCAAGTTCCTAGCTCACTTGGAAGTGGGCAAACATTAATGTCAGTGAGTGAGTGAGTGAGTGAGTCAGTTAGCCTTGCGGCTTTATATATATAAGATAGAGTCAGGCAATGTGCACGCTGAATAGTGCAGGCTTTCGTTTAGAAATTGATTGCGAGCAAACGGTGCATCGTATCGCGGTACGGTTTGCGGCGTTAGGCGACCCTTTTAGTGGTCTACATTACTGTCTTTGGCGCTTTCTCCTACCCCGCATATTTATGCCATAGAGGAGGTGAACGTTTCGATCCATGTCAAATTTCGCCCACTTTTCACAAATTGAAAAATAATTTTTCCAACTTGGCAGACAGCTACAGTCTTGAAACTTTGCAGGCACGTTGAGGATGAAACGGCCTATAATTTCGGTTATTTGAGGTTTTACCGTATCTCAACGGGTTTCGCCATAAATTGCTTAAGAATCATCAATGAGGCCGAAATTTCAGTAGTGTTTCCACATGTACCCTCCGTTTTCCCATACTTGCAAGGCAGCTAGAATAACGAACGTCGGTCTACATATGGCTAATGCCGTTGCCAAGGAGCGTGCTGAATTTCGTTCATCTATCTATCATATGAGTGTGTGAATCAGAAAATAATTTATGGAAATTTAACAAAATTTTGCGAAACCGGGAAAATGAAGCTCAATCTAAGGTAGAAGGGGTCGAGATACGACAAAAAGTCATAAGACCAAAGTTGTAGATCTCTTAATTTTAGGGCAAGAAAGTGCAATCCGTTCATTGATAGCAATTACCGTTCGGCCACAAGAGAGCTCGAAACGAAAGCCTGCACCGTCCTATATATTGATTCGGTGGGAGGGGGTTAATTATTAAAAATTTTAGCTTTTCGGATTTTTTCCAGGGGGTTACAGCCTAATAACTATCAGAATGCTGAATATCAAGTTCCTAGCTCATCTGGAAGGATCTACCCCGAAATTTTAGTCCGAAACTTTGATTGGGTGGAGGGGGGCTAAATAGGAAATGATTCAGCTATTTGCATTTTTTCCTGGTGTTACAGCGGAATAGCTATCAGATTACCGAATTTCAAGTTCCTAGCTCATCTGGAACTGAAGGGTCTGACCCGAAATTTGAGTGCGATATTTTGATTCCGTGGGGGGCTAAATACAAAAAAAATTAACTTTTTGGAATTTTTCCTTGGGTTACAGCCTCATATATATCAGGTTGCCGAATTTCAAGTTCCTAGCTCATCTGGAAGGGTCTAACACGAAATTTCCTTGATTGGGCGGAAGGGGGGCTAAATATGAAAAATTTCAACTTTTTGGAATTTTTCCTTGGGTTGCACCCTAAAAGCTATCAGACTGCCGAATTTCAAGTTCCTAGCTCACTTGGAAGTGGGCAAACATTAATGTCAGTGAGTGAGTGAGTGAGTGAGTCAGTTAGCCTTGCGGCTTTATATATATAAGATAGAGTCAGGCAATGTGCACGCTGAATAGTGCAGGCTTTCGTTTAGAAATTGATTGCGAGCAAACGGTGCATCGTATCGCGGTACGGTTTGCGGCGTTAGGCGACCCTTTTAGTGGTCTACATTACTGTCTTTGGCGCTTTCTCCTACCCCGCATATTTATGCCATAGAGGAGGTGAACGTTTCGATCCATGTCAAATTTCGCCCACTTTTCACAAATTGAAAAATAATTTTTCCAACTTGGCAGACAGCTACAGTCTTGAAACTTTGCAGGCACGTTGAGGATGAAACGGCCTATAATTTCGGTTATTTGAGGTTTTACCGTATCTCAACGGGTTTCGCCATAAATTGCTTAAGAATCATCAATGAGGCCGAAATTTCAGTAGTGTTTCCACATGTACCCTCCGTTTTCCCATACTTGCAAGGCAGCTAGAATAACGAACGTCGGTCTACATATGGCTAATGCCGTTGCCAAGGAGCGTGCTGAATTTCGTTCATCTATCTATCATATGAGTGTGTGAATCAGAAAATAATTTATGGAAATTTAACAAAATTTTGCGAAACCGGGAAAATGAAGCTCAATCTAAGGTAGAAGGGGTCGAGATACGACAAAAAGTCATAAGACCAAAGTTGTAGATCTCTTAATTTTAGGGCAAGAAAGTGCAATCCGTTCATTGATAGCAATTACCGTTCGGCCACAAGAGAGCTCGAAACGAAAGCCTGCACCGTCCTATATATTGATTCGGTGGGAGGGGGTTAATTATTAAAAATTTTAGCTTTTCGGATTTTTTCCAGGGGTTACAGCCTAATAACTATCAGAATGCTGAATTTCAAGTTCCTAGCTCATCTGGAAGGATCTACCCCGAAATTTTAGTCCGAAACTTTGATTGGGTGGAGGGGGGCTAAATAGGAAATGATTCAGCTATTTGCATTTTTTCCTGGTGTTACAGCGGAATAGCTATCAGATTACCGAATTTCAAGTTCCTAGCTCATCTGGAACTGAAGGGTCTGACCCGAAATTTGAGTGCGATATTTTGATTCCGTGGTGGGCTAAATACAAAAAAAATTAACTTTTTGGAATTTTTCCTTGGGTTACAGCCTCATATATATCAGGTTGCCGAATTTCAAGTTCCTAGCTCATCTGGAAGGGTCTAACACGAAATTTCCTTGATTGGGCGGAAGGGGGGCTAAATATGAAAAATTTCAACTTTTTGGAATTTTTCCTTGGGTTGCAGCCTAAAAGCTATCAGACAGCCGAATTTCAAGTTCCTAGCTCACTTGGAAGTGGGCAAACATTAATGTCAGTGAGTGAGTGAGTGAGTGAGTCAGTTAGCCTTGCGGCTTTATATATATAAGATAAGATAGAGTCGGGCAATGTGCACGCTGAATAGTACAGGCTTTCGTTTGGAAATTTATTGCGAGCAAACGGTGCATCGTATCGCGGTACGGTTTGCGGCGTTAGGCGACGCTTTTAGTGGTCTATATTACTGTCTTTGGCGCTTTCTCCTACCCCGCATATTTATGCCATAGAGGAGGTGAACGATTCGATCCATGTCAAATTTCGCCCACTTTTCACAAATTGAAAAATAATTTTTCCAACTTGGCAGACAGCTACAGTGTTGAAACTTTGCAGGCACGTTGACGATGAAACGGCCTATAATTTCGGTTATTTGAGGTTTTACCGTATCTCAACGGGATTCGCCATAAATTGCTTAAGAATCATCAATTAGGCCGAAATTTCAGTAGTGTTTCCACATGTACCCTCCGTTTTCCCATACTTGCAAGGCAGCTAGAATAACGAAAGTCGGTCTACATATGGCCAATGCCGTTGCCAAGGAGCGTGCTGAATTTCGTTCATCTATCTATCATATGAGTGTGTGAATCAGAAAATAATTTATGGAAATTTAACAAAATTTTGCGAAACCGGGAAAATGAAGCTCAATCTAAGGTAGAAGGGGTCGAGATACGACAAAAAGTCATAAGACCAAAGTTGTAGATCTCTTAATTTTAGGGCAAGAAAGTGCAATCCGTTCATTGATAGCAATTACCGTTCGGCCACAAGAGAGCTCGAAACGAAAGCCTGCACCGTCCTATATATTGATTCGGTGGGAGGGGGTTAATTATTAAAAATTTTAGCTTTTCGGATTTTTTCCAGGGGTTACAGCCTAATAACTATCAGAATGCTGAATTTCAAGTTCCTAGCTCATCTGGAAGGATCTACCCCGAAATTTTAGTCCGAAACTTTGATTGGGTGGAGGGGGGCTAAATAGGAAATGATTCAGCTATTTGCATTTTTTCCTGGTGTTACAGCGGAATAGCTATCAGATTACCGAATTTCAAGTTCCTAGCTCATCTGGAACTGAAGGGTCTGACCCGAAATTTGAGTGCGATATTTTGATTCCGTGGTGGGCTAAATACAAAAAAAATTAACTTTTTGGAATTTTTCCTTGGGTTACAGCCTCATATATATCAGGTTGCCGAATTTCAAGTTCCTAGCTCATCTGGAAGGGTCTAACACGAAATTTCCTTGATTGGGCGGAAGGGGGGCTAAATATGAAAAATTTCAACTTTTTGGAATTTTTCCTTGGGTTGCACCCTAAAAGCTATCAGACTGCCGAATTTCAAGTTCCTAGCTCACTTGGAAGTGGGCAAACATTAATGTCAGTGAGTGAGTGAGTGAGTGAGTCAGTTAGCCTTGCGGCTTTATATATATAAGATAGCATAGATCCAGGCAATGTGCAGGCTACACAGTGCAGACTTCCATTTGAAAATTTATTGCGGGCAAACGATAAGTCGTATCGAGATACGGATTGCGCCATCAGACGTGTCTTTTAGTCACCTACAGTACTGTCTGAGGCATTTTCTCGTATCTCGAATATGTATGCCACTGAAAGGGGTGAACGTTTCGATCCATATGAAATTTCGTCCGCTTAACACCAGCTGAAAAATAATTTCGCCAACTTAGCAGACAGCTAGAGTCTTGAAACTTGCCACACAGATCGACGATGAAACGACCTATAGTTTTGGTTATTTGAGGTTTTGCCGTATCTCAAATGGCTTCACCATAAATTGGTTAAGTATCATAAATTAGGCTGAAATTTCAATAGTGTTTCCGCATGTACCCTCCGATTTCCCATACTTTCATGGCAGCTAGAATAACGAAAGTCGGTGTACATATGGCCAATGCCGTTGCCAAGGAGCGTGCTAAATTTCGTTCATCTCTCTATCATATGAGTGTGTGAATCAGTAAAATAATTTATGGAAATTTAACAAAATTTTGCGAAACCGGGAAAATGAAGCTCAATCTAAGGTAGAAGGAGTCGAGATACGACAAAAAGTCATAGGACCAAAGTTGTAGATCTTTTAATTTTAGGAGGCGAAAGTGCAATCCGTTCATTGATAGCAATTACCGTTCGGCCACAAGAGAGCTCGAAACGAAAGCCTGCACCGTCCTATATATTGATTCGGTGGGAGGGGGTTAATTATTAAAAATTTTAGCTTTTCGGATTTTTTCCAGGGGTTACAGCCTAATAACTATCAGAATGCTGAATTTCAAGTTCCTAGCTCATCTGGAAGGATCTACCCCGAAATTTTAGTCCGAAACTTTGATTTCGTGGAGGGGGGCTAAATAGGAAATGAATCAGCTATTTGAATTTTTTCCTGGTGTTACAGCGGAATAGCTATCAGATTACCGAATTTCAAGTTCCTAGCTCATCTGGAACTGAAGGGTCTGACCCGAAATTTGAGTGCGATATTTTGATTCCGTGGGGGGCTAAATACAAAAAAAATGAACTTTTTGGAATTTTTCCTTGGGTTACAGCCTCATATATATCAGGTTGCCGAATTTCAAGTTCCTAGCTCATCTGGAAGGGTCTAACACGAAATTTTTTTGATTGGGCGGAAGGGGGGCTAAATATGAAAAATTTCAACTTTTTGGAATTTTTCCTTGGGTTGCAGCCTAAAAGCTATTTGATTGCCGAATTTCAAGTTCCTAGCTCATCTGCAAGGGTGTAACACAAAATTTCAGTGTTTCGGCGAAGGGGGTGCTAAATACAAAAAATATGAACTTCTTGGAATTTCCCCATGGGACACACCCTAATAGCTATGAGATTGCCGAATTTCAAGTTCCCAGCTTAACTGGAACGGTCTAAAACGAAATTTCAGTCCGATAATTTGATTGGGCGGAAGGGGGGGTAAATATGAAAAATTTCAACTTTTTGGAATTTTTCCTTGGGTTGCAGCCTAAAAGCTATCAGACTGCCGAATTTCAAGTTCCTAGCTCATCTGGAAGGGCCTAACATGAAATTTCACTCCGATATTTTGATTGGGCGGAAGGGGGGCTAAATACGAAAAATTTTCAACTTTTCGGAATTTTTCCTTGGGTTGCAGCCTAATAGCTATTTGATTGCCGAATTTCAAGTTCCTAGCTCATCTGCAAGGGTGTAACACAAAATTTCAGTGTTTCGGCGAAGGGGGGGAATAAATACCCAAAAATTGAACTTTTTGGATTTTCCCCTTGGGACACACCCTAATAGCTATCAGATTGCCACATTTCAAGTTCCTAGCTCATCTGGAAGGGCCTAACACGAAATTTCACTCCGATATTTTGATTGGGCAGAAGGGGGGCTAAATATCAAAATATTTCAACTTTTTGGAATTTTCCTTGGGTTGCAGCCCAACAGCTATTTGATTGCCGAATTTCAAGTTCCTAGCTCATCTGGCAGGGTCTAACATGAAATTTCAGTCCGATAATTTGATTGGGCGGAAGGGGGGCTAAATATGAAAAATTTCAACTTTTTTGAATTTTTCCTTGGGTTGCAGCCCAAGAGCTATTTGATAGCCGAATTTCAAGTTCCTTGCTCATCTGCAAGGGTGTAACACGAAATTTCAGTGTTTCGGCGAGGGGGTGCTAAATACAAAAAATATGAACTTCTTGGAATTTCCCCATGGGACACACCCTAATAGCTATCAGATTGCCGAATTTCAAGTTCCCAGCTTAACTGTAAGGGTCTAAAACGAAATTTCAGTCCGATAATTTGATTGGGCGGAAGGGGGGTAAATATGAAAAATTTCAACTTTTTGGAATTTTTCCTTGGGTTGCAGCCTAAAAGCTATCAGACTGCCGAATTTCAAGTTCCTAGCTCATCTGGAAGGGCCTAACATGAAATTTCACTCCGATATTTTGATTGGTCGGAAGGGGGGCTAAATAAGAAAAATTTTCAACTTTTCGGAATTTTTCCTTGGGTTGCAGCCTAATAGCTATTTGATTGCCGAATTTCAAGTTCCTAGCTCATCTGCAAGGGTGTAACACAAAATTTCAGTGTTTCGGCGAAGGGGGTGCTAAATACAAAAAATATGAACTTCTTGGAATTTCCCCATGGGACACACCCTAATAGCTATCAGATTGCCACATTTCAAGTTCCTAGCTCATCTGGAAGGGCCTAACACGAAATTTCACTCCGATATTTTGATTGGGCAGAAGGGGGGCTATATATGAAAATATTTCAACTTTTTGGAATTTTTCCTTGGGTTGCAGCCCAACAGCTATTTGAATGCCGAATTTCAAGTTCCTAGCTCATCTGCAAGGGTGTAACACAAAATTTCAGTGTTTCGGCGAAGGGGGGGGCTAATTACAAAACATTTGAACTTTTTGGAATTTCCCCATGGGACACACCCTAATAGCTATCAGATTGCCACATTTCAAGTTCCTAGCTCATCTGGCAGGGTCTAACATGAAATTTCAGTCCGATAATTTGATTGGGCGGAAGGGGGGCTAAATATGAAAAATTTCAACTTTTTTGAATTTTTCCTTGGGTTGCAGCCCAAGAGCTATTTGATAGCCGAATTTCAAGTTCCTTGCTCATCTGCAAGGGTGTAACACGAAATTTCAGTGTTTCGGCGAAGGGGGGGCTAAATACAAAAAATATGAACTTCTTGGAATTTCCCCATGGGACACACCCTAATAGCTATCAGACTGCCGAATTTCAAGTTCCCAGCTTAACTGGAAGGGTCTAAAACGAAATTTCAGTCCGATAATTTGATTGGGCGGAAGGGGGGGGGTAAATGTGAAAAATTTCAACTTTTTGGAATTTTTCCTTGGGTTGCAGTCTAAAAGCTATCAGACTGCCGAATTTCAAGTTCCTAGCTCACCTGGAAGTGGGCAAACATTAATGTCAGTGAGTCAGTCAGTCAGTCAGTCAGTCAGTTAGCCTTCCGGCTTTATATATATATAATAATAAGATAGAGCCAGGCAATGTGCACGCTAAATAGTGCAGGCTTTCGTTTGGAAATTTATTGTGAGCAAACGGTGCGTCGTATCGAGGTACGGATTGCGGCGTTAGACGACCCGTTTAGTGGTCTACATTGCTGCCTTAGGCGCTTTCTCCTATCCCGCATATTTATGCCGTAGAAAGAGGTGAACGTTTCGATCCATGTCAAATTTCGCCCACTTTTCACAAATTGAAAAATAATTTTGCCAACTTGGCAGACAGCTACAGTCTTGAAACTTTGCAGGCAGGTTGGCGATGAAACGACCTATAATTTTGCTTATTTGAGTTTTTGCCGTATCTCAACGGGTTTCGCCATAAATTGCTTAAGAATCATAAATTAGGCCGAAATTTCAATAGTGTTTCCACATGTACCCTCCGTTTTCCCATACTTGCAAGGCAGCTAGAATAACGAAAGTCGGTCTACATATGGCCAATGACGTTGCCAAGGAGCGTCCTGAATTTCGTTTATCTATCCATCTTATGAGTGTGTGAATCAGTAAAATCATTTAGTGAAATTTAACAAAAATGAACGATCCCGGGAATATGAAGCTCAATCTAAGGTAGAAGGAGTCGAGATACGACAAAAAGTCATAGGACCAAAGTTGTAGATCTCTTCATTTTAGGGGATGAAAGTGCAGTCCGTTTATTGATAACAATTACCGTTTAGCCACAAGAGAGCTCGAAACGAAAGCCTGCACCGTCATTTAATTTGCCTTAATATTTCGAATTTTTTAGTGGATGAAATATTAAATATTTTAACTTTTTACAATTTCTACGTCGGTTACAGGCTAGGAGCTAGAACTTTGCCAAATATTAATTTTGTGGGGCACTGCATCACGGTATCCGCCATTTTGTTTGGGGGGAGGGGGGCAAAAATTTAAAATTTAAAATTTTTGGAATTTTTCCGTGGGTTACACGCTAATAGCTATCACCTTGCCAAATTTCAAGTTTCTAGCGCATCTGGAACTGAAGGATCTAACCCGAAATTTGTTTATTCCGTGGGGGGCTACGTACACAAAAATTCGAACTTTTTGGAATTTTTCCTTGGGTTACAGCCTAATATCTATCAGGTTGCCGAATTTCAAGTTCCTAGCTCGTCTGGAAGGGTCTAACACGAAATTTCTTTGATTGTGCGGAAGGGGGGCTAAATATAAAAAAATTGTACTTTTTGCAATTTTTCCTTCGGTTGCACCCCAATAGCTACCAGACTGTAGAATTTCAAGTTCCTAGCTCACTTGGAAGTGGGCAAACATTAATGTCAGTGAGTCAGTCAGTGAGTCAGTCAATTAGCCTTGTGGCTTTATATATATAAGATAAGATAGAGTCGGGCAATGTGCACGCTGAATAGTGCAGGCTTTCGTTTGGAAATTTATTGCGAGCAAACGGTGCATCGTATCGCGGTACGGTTTGCGGCGTTAGGCGACCCTTTTAGTGGTCTATATTACTGTCTTTGGCGCTTTCTCCTACCCCGCATATTTATGCCATAGAGGAGGTGAACGATTCGATCCATGTCAAATTTCGCCCACTTTTCACAAATTGAAAAATAATTTTTCCAACTTGGCAGACAGCTACAGTGTTGAAACTTTGCAGGCAAGTTGACGATGAAACGGCCTATAATTTCGGTTATTTGAGGTTTTACCGTATCTCAACGGGGTTCGCCATAAATTGCTTAAGAATCATCAATTAGGCCGAAATTTCAGTAGTGTTTCCACATGTACCCTCCGTTTTCCCATACTTGCAAGGCAGCTAGAATAACGAAAGTCGGTCTACATATGGCCAATGCCGTTGCCAAGGAGCGTGCTGAATTTCGTTCATCTATCTATCATACGAGTGTGTGAATCAGAAAATAATTTATGGAAATTTAACAAAATTTTGCGAAACCGGGAAAATGAAGCTCAATCTAAGGTAGAAGGGGTCGAGATACGACAAAAAGTCATAAGACCAAAGTTGTAGATCTCTTAATTTTAGGAGTCGAAAGTGCAATCCGTTCATTGATAGCAATTACCGTTCGGCCACAAGAGAGCTCGAAACGAAAGCCTGCACCGTCCTATATATTGATTCGGTGGGAGGGGGTTAATTATTAAAAATTTTAGCTTTTCGGATTTTTTCCAGGGGTTACAGCCTAATAACTATCAGGTTGCCGAATTTCAAGTTCCTAGCTCATCTGGAAGGGTCTAACACGAAATTTCTTTGATTGGGCGGAAGGGGGGCTAAATATAAAAAAATTGTACTTTTTGCAATTTTTCCTTGGGTTGCAGCCTAAAAGCTGTCAGACTGCCGAATTTCAAGTTCCTACCTCATCTGGAAGGGTCTAACACGAATATTTACTACGACATTTTGATGGGCCGTAAGGGGGGCTAAATATGAAAAATGTCAACTTTTTTGAATTTTTCCTTGGGTTGCAGCCAAATAGCTATCAGATTGCCGAATTTCAAGTTCCTACCTCACTTGGTAGTGGGCAAACATTAATGTCAGTCAGTGAGTCAGTCAGTGAGTCAGTCAATTAGCCTTGTGGCTTTATATATATAAGATAAGATAGAGTCGGGCAATGTGCACGCTGAATAGTGCAGGCTTTCGTTTGGAAATTTATTGCGAGCAAACGGTGCATCGTATCGCGGTACGGTTTGCGGCGTTAGGCGACCCTTTTAGTGGTCTATATTACTGTCTTTGGCGCTTTCTCCTACCCCGCATATTTATGCCATAGAGGAGGTGAACGTTTCGATCCATGTCAAATTTCGCCCACTTTTCACAAATTGAAAAATAATTTTTCCAACTTGGCAGACAGCTACAGTGTTGAAACTTTGCAGGCAAGTTGACGATGAAACGGCCTATAATTTCGGTTATTTGAGGTTTTACCGTATCTCAACGGGGTTCGCCATAAATTGCTTAAGAATCATCAATTAGGCCGAAATTTCAGTAGTGTTTCCACATGTACCCTCCGTTTTCCCATACTTGCAAGGCAGCTAGAATAACGAAAGTCGGTCTACATATGGCCAATGCCGTTGCCAAGGAGCGTGCTGAATTTCGTTCATCTATCTATCATACGAGTGTGTGAATCAGAAAATAATTTATGGAAATTTAACAAAATTTTGCGAAACCGGGAAAATGAAGCTCAATCTAAGGTAGAAGGGGTCGAGATACGACAAAAAGTCATAAGACCAAAGTTGTAGATCTCTTAATTTTAGGAGTCGAAAGTGCAATCCGTTCATTGATAGCAATTACCGTTCGGCCACAAGAGAGCTCGAAACGAAAGCCTGCACCGTCCTATATATTGATTCGATGGGAGGGGGTTAATTATTAAAAATTTTAGCTTTTCGGATTTTTTCCAGGGGTTACAGCCTAATAACTATCAGGTTGCCGAATTTCAAGTTCCTAGCTCATCTGGAAGGGTCTAACACGAAATTTCTTTGATTGGGCGGAAGGGGGGCTAAATATAAAAAAATTGTACTTTTTGCAATTTTTCCTTGGGTTGCAGCCTAAAAGCTGTCAGACTGCCGAATTTCAAGTTCCTACCTCATCTGGAAGGGTCTAACACGAATATTTACTACGACATTTTGATGGGCCGTAAGGGGGGCTAAATATGAAAAATGTCAACTTTTTTGAATTTTTCCTTGGGTTGCAGCCAAATAGCTATCAGATTGCCGAATTTCAAGTTCCTACCTCACTTGGTAGTGGGCAAACATTAATGTCAGTCAGTGAGTCAGTCAGTGAGTCAGTCAATTAGCCTTGTGGCTTTATATATATAAGATAAGATAGAGTCGGGCAATGTGCACGCTGAATAGTGCAGGCTTTCGTTTGGAAATTTATTGCGAGCAAACGGTGCATCGTATCGCGGTACGGTTTGCGGCGTTAGGCGGCGCTTTTAGTGGTCTATATTACTGTCTTTGGCGCTTTCTCCTACCCCGCATATTTATGCCATAGAGGAGGTGAACGTTTCGATCCATGTCAAATTTCGCCCACTTTTCACAAATTGAAAAATAATTTTTCCAACTTGGCAGACAGCTACAGTGTTGAAACTTTGCAGGCAAGTTGACGATGAAACGGCCTATAATTTCGGTTATTTGAGGTTTTACCGTATCTCAACGGGGTTCGCCATAAATTGCTTAAGAATCATCAATTAGGCCGAAATTTCAGTAGTGTTTCCACATGTACCCTCCGTTTTCCCATACTTGCAAGGCAGCTAGAATAACGAAAGTCGGTCTACATATGGCCAATGCCGTTGCCAAGGAGCGTGCTGAATTTCGTTCATCTATCTATCATACGAGTGTGTGAATCAGAAAATAATTTATGGAAATTTAACAAAATTTTGCGAAACCGGGAAAATGAAGCTCAATCTAAGGTAGAAGGGGTCGAGATACGACAAAAAGTCATAAGACCAAAGTTGTAGATCTCTTAATTTTAGGAGTCGAAAGTGCAATCCGTTCATTGATAGCAATTACCGTTCGGCCACAAGAGAGCTCGAAACGAAAGCCTGCACCGTCCTATATATTGATTCGGTGGGAGGGGGTTAATTATTAAAAATTTTAGCTTTTCGGATTTTTTCCAGGGGTTACAGCCTAATAACTATCAGGTTGCCGAATTTCAAGTTCCTAGCTCATCTGGAAGGGTCTAACACGAAATTTCTTTGATTGGGCGGAAGGGGGGCTAAATATAAAAAAATTGTACTTTTTGCAATTTTTCCTTGGGTTGCAGCCTAAAAGCTGTCAGACTGCCGAATTTCAAGTTCCTACCTCATCTGGAAGGGTCTAACACGAATATTTACTACGACATTTTGATGGGCCGTAAGGGGGGCTAAATATGAAAAATGTCAACTTTTTTGAATTTTTCCTTGGGTTGCAGCCAAATAGCTATCAGATTGCCGAATTTCAAGTTCCTACCTCACTTGGTAGTGGGCAAACATTAATGTCAGTCAGTGAGTCAGTCAGTGAGTCAGTCAATTAGCCTTGTGGCTTTATATATATAAGATAAGATAGAGTCGGGCAATGTGCACGCTGAATAGTGCAGGCTTTCGTTTGGAAATTTATTGCGAGCAAACGGTGCATCGTATCGCGGTACGGTTTGCGGCGTTAGGCGGCGCTTTTAGTGGTCTATATTACTGTCTTTGGCGCTTTCTCCTACCCCGCATATTTATGCCATAGAGGAGGTGAACGTTTCGATCCATGTCAAATTTCGCCCACTTTTCACAAATTGAAAAATAATTTTTCCAACTTGGCAGACAGCTACAGTGTTGAAACTTTGCAGGCAAGTTGACGATGAAACGGCCTATAATTTCGGTTATTTGAGGTTTTACCGTATCTCAACGGGGTTCGCCATAAATTGCTTAAGAATCATCAATTAGGCCGAAATTTCAGTAGTGTTTCCACATGTACCCTCCGTTTTCCCATACTTGCAAGGCAGCTAGAATAACGAAAGTCGGTCTACATATGGCCAATGCCGTTGCCAAGGAGCGTGCTGAATTTCGTTCATCTATCTATCATACGAGTGTGTGAATCAGAAAATAATTTATGGAAATTTAACAAAATTTTGCGAAACCGGGAAAATGAAGCTCAATCTAAGGTAGAAGGGGTCGAGATACGACAAAAAGTCATAAGACCAAAGTTGTAGATCTCTTAATTTTAGGAGTCGAAGGTGCAATCCGTTCATT
The DNA here is from genome assembly GCF_040414725.1 of Anabrus simplex. Classification (NCBI taxonomy): domain Eukaryota; kingdom Metazoa; phylum Arthropoda; class Insecta; order Orthoptera; family Tettigoniidae; genus Anabrus; species Anabrus simplex. The sequence continues at coordinate 118,013,097 of NC_090272.1, forward strand.
GATAGCAATTACCGTTCGGCCACAAGAGAGCTCGAAACGAAAGCCTGCACCGTCCTATATATTGATTCGGTGGGAGGGGGTTAATTATTAAAAATTTTAGCTTTTCGGATTTTTTCCAGGGGTTACAGCCTAATAACTATCAGGTTGCCGAATTTCAAGTTCCTAGCTCATCTGGAAGGGTCTAACACGAAATTTCTTTGATTGGGCGGAAGGGGGGCTAAATATAAAAAAATTGTACTTTTTGCAATTTTTCCTTGGGTTGCAGCCTAAAAGCTGTCAGACTGCCGAATTTCAAGTTCCTACCTCATCTGGAAGGGTCTAACACGAATATTTACTACGACATTTTGATGGGCCGTAAGGGGGGCTAAATATGAAAAATGTCAACTTTTTTGAATTTTTCCTTGGGTTGCAGCCAAATAGCTATCAGATTGCCGAATTTCAAGTTCCTACCTCACTTGGTAGTGGGCAAACATTAATGTCAGTCAGTGAGTCAGTCAGTGAGTCAGTCAATTAGCCTTGTGGCTTTATATATATAAGATAAGATAGAGTCGGGCAATGTGCACGCTGAATAGTGCAGGCTTTCGTTTGGAAATTTATTGCGAGCAAACGGTGCATCGTATCGCGGTACGGTTTGCGGCGTTAGGCGGCGCTTTTAGTGGTCTATATTACTGTCTTTGGCGCTTTCTCCTACCCCGCATATTTATGCCATAGAGGAGGTGAACGTTTCGATCCATGTCAAATTTCGCCCACTTTTCACAAATTGAAAAATAATTTTTCCAACTTGGCAGACAGCTACAGTGTTGAAACTTTGCAGGCAAGTTGACGATGAAACGGCCTATAATTTCGGTTATTTGAGGTTTTACCGTATCTCAACGGGGTTCGCCATAAATTGCTTAAGAATCATCAATTAGGCCGAAATTTCAGTAGTGTTTCCACATGTACCCTCCGTTTTCCCATACTTGCAAGGCAGCTAGAATAACGAAAGTCGGTCTACATATGGCCAATGCCGTTGCCAAGGAGCGTGCTGAATTTCGTTCATCTATCTATCATACGAGTGTGTGAATCAGAAAATAATTTATGGAAATTTAACAAAATTTTGCGAAACCGGGAAAATGAAGCTCAATCTAAGGTAGAAGGGGTCGAGATACGACAAAAAGTCATAAGACCAAAGTTGTAGATCTCTTAATTTTAGGAGTCGAAAGTGCAATCCGTTCATTGATAGCAATTACCGTTCGGCCACAAGAGAGCTCGAAACGAAAGCCTGCACCGTCCTATATATTGATTCGGTGGGAGGGGGTTAATTATTAAAAATTTTAGCTTTTCGGATTTTTTCCAGGGGTTACAGCCTAATAACTATCAGGTTGCCGAATTTCAAGTTCCTAGCTCATCTGGAAGGGTCTAACACGAAATTTCTTTGATTGGGCGGAAGGGGGGCTAAATATAAAAAAATTGTACTTTTTGCAATTTTTCCTTGGGTTGCAGCCTAAAAGCTGTCAGACTGCCGAATTTCAAGTTCCTACCTCATCTGGAAGGGTCTAACACGAATATTTACTACGACATTTTGATGGGCCGTAAGGGGGGCTAAATATGAAAAATGTCAACTTTTTTGAATTTTTCCTTGGGTTGCAGCCAAATAGCTATCAGATTGCCGAATTTCAAGTTCCTACCTCACTTGGTAGTGGGCAAACATTAATGTCAGTCAGTGAGTCAGTCAGTGAGTCAGTCAATTAGCCTTGTGGCTTTATATATATAAGATAAGATAGAGTCGGGCAATGTGCACGCTGAATAGTGCAGGCTTTCGTTTGGAAATTTATTGCGAGCAAACGGTGCATCGTATCGCGGTACGGTTTGCGGCGTTAGGCGACCCTTTTAGTGGTCTATATTACTGTCTTTGGCGCTTTCTCCTACCCCGCATATTTATGCCATAGAGGAGGTGAACGATTCGATCCATGTCAAATTTCGCCCACTTTTCACAAATTGAAAAATAATTTTTCCAACTTGGCAGACAGCTACAGTGTTGAAACTTTGCAGGCAAGTTGACGATGAAACGGCCTATAATTTCGGTTATTTGAGGTTTTACCGTATCTCAACGGGGTTCGCCATAAATTGCTTAAGAATCATCAATTAGGCCGAAATTTCAGTAGTGTTTCCACATGTACCCTCCGTTTTCCCATACTTGCAAGGCAGCTAGAATAACGAAAGTCGGTCTACATATGGCCAATGCCGTTGCCAAGGAGCGTGCTGAATTTCGTTCATCTATCTATCATACGAGTGTGTGAATCAGAAAATAATTTATGGAAATTTAACAAAATTTTGCGAAACCGGGAAAATGAAGCTCAATCTAAGGTAGAAGGGGTCGAGATACGACAAAAAGTCATAAGACCAAAGTTGTAGATCTCTTAATTTTAGGAGTCGAAAGTGCAATCCGTTCATTGATAGCAATTACCGTTCGGCCACAAGAGAGCTCGAAACGAAAGCCTGCACCGTCCTATATATTGATTCGGTGGGAGGGGGTTAATTATTAAAAATTTTAGCTTTTCGGATTTTTTCCAGGGGTTACAGCCTAATAACTATCAGGTTGCCGAATTTCAAGTTCCTAGCTCATCTGGAAGGGTCTAACACGAAATTTCTTTGATTGGGCGGAAGGGGGGCTAAATATAAAAAAATTGTACTTTTTGCAATTTTTCCTTGGGTTGCAGCCTAAAAGCTGTCAGACTGCCGAATTTCAAGTTCCTACCTCATCTGGAAGGGTCTAACACGAATATTTACTACGACATTTTGATGGGCCGTAAGGGGGGCTAAATATGAAAAATGTCAACTTTTTTGAATTTTTCCTTGGGTTGCAGCCAAATAGCTATCAGATTGCCGAATTTCAAGTTCCTACCTCACTTGGTAGTGGGCAAACATTAATGTCAGTCAGTGAGTCAGTCAGTGAGTCAGTCAATTAGCCTTGTGGCTTTATATATATAAGATAAGATAGAGTCGGGCAATGTGCACGCTGAATAGTGCAGGCTTTCGTTTGGAAATTTATTGCGAGCAAACGGTGCATCGTATCGCGGTACGGTTTGCGGCGTTAGGCGGCGCTTTTAGTGGTCTATATTACTGTCTTTGGCGCTTTCTCCTACCCCGCATATTTATGCCATAGAGGAGGTGAACGTTTCGATCCATGTCAAATTTCGCCCACTTTTCACAAATTGAAAAATAATTTTTCCAACTTGGCAGACAGCTACAGTGTTGAAACTTTGCAGGCAAGTTGACGATGAAACGGCCTATAATTTCGGTTATTTGAGGTTTTACCGTATCTCAACGGGGTTCGCCATAAATTGCTTAAGAATCATCAATTAGGCCGAAATTTCAGTAGTGTTTCCACATGTACCCTCCGTTTTCCCATACTTGCAAGGCAGCTAGAATAACGAAAGTCGGTCTACATATGGCCAATGCCGTTGCCAAGGAGCGTGCTGAATTTCGTTCATCTATCTATCATACGAGTGTGTGAATCAGAAAATAATTTATGGAAATTTAACAAAATTTTGCGAAACCGGGAAAATGAAGCTCAATCTAAGGTAGAAGGGGTCGAGATACGACAAAAAGTCATAAGACCAAAGTTGTAGATCTCTTAATTTTAGGAGTCGAAGGTGCAATCCGTTCATTGATAGCAATTACCGTTCGGCCACAAGAGAGCTCGAAACGAAAGCCTGCACCGTCCTATATATTGATTCGGTGGGAGGGGGTTAATTATTAAAAATTTTAGCTTTTCGGATTTTTTCCAGGGGTTACAGCCTAATAACTATCAGGTTGCCGAATTTCAAGTTCCTAGCTCATCTGGAAGGGTCTAACACGAAATTTCTTTGATTGGGCGGAAGGGGGGCTAAATATAAAAAAATTGTACTTTTTGCAATTTTTCCTTGGGTTGCAGCCTAAAAGCTGTCAGACTGCCGAATTTCAAGTTCCTACCTCATCTGGAAGGGTCTAACACGAATATTTACTACGACATTTTGATGGGCCGTAAGGGGGGCTAAATATGAAAAATGTCAACTTTTTTGAATTTTTCCTTGGGTTGCAGCCAAATAGCTATCAGATTGCCGAATTTCAAGTTCCTACCTCACTTGGTAGTGGGCAAACATTAATGTCAGTCAGTGAGTCAGTCAGTGAGTCAGTCAATTAGCCTTGTGGCTTTATATATATAAGATAAGATAGAGTCGGGCAATGTGCACGCTGAATAGTGCAGGCTTTCGTTTGGAAATTTATTGCGAGCAAACGGTGCATCGTATCGCGGTACGGTTTGCGGCGTTAGGCGGCGCTTTTAGTGGTCTATATTACTGTCTTTGGCGCTTTCTCCTACCCCGCATATTTATGCCATAGAGGAGGTGAACGTTTCGATCCATGTCAAATTTCGCCCACTTTTCACAAATTGAAAAATAATTTTTCCAACTTGGCAGACAGCTACAGTGTTGAAACTTTGCAGGCAAGTTGACGATGAAACGGCCTATAATTTCGGTTATTTGAGGTTTTACCGTATCTCAACGGGGTTCGCCATAAATTGCTTAAGAATCATCAATTAGGCCGAAATTTCAGTAGTGTTTCCACATGTACCCTCCGTTTTCCCATACTTGCAAGGCAGCTAGAATAACGAAAGTCGGTCTACATATGGCCAATGCCGTTGCCAAGGAGCGTGCTGAATTTCGTTCATCTATCTATCATACGAGTGTGTGAATCAGAAAATAATTTATGGAAATTTAACAAAATTTTGCGAAACCGGGAAAATGAAGCTCAATCTAAGGTAGAAGGGGTCGAGATACGACAAAAAGTCATAAGACCAAAGTTGTAGATCTCTTAATTTTAGGAGTCGAAAGTGCAATCCGTTCATTGATAGCAATTACCGTTCGGCCACAAGAGAGCTCGAAACGAAAGCCTGCACCGTCCTATATATTGATTCGGTGGGAGGGGGTTAATTATTAAAAATTTTAGCTTTTCGGATTTTTTCCAGGGGTTACAGCCTAATAACTATCAGGTTGCCGAATTTCAAGTTCCTAGCTCATCTGGAAGGGTCTAACACGAAATTTCTTTGATTGGGCGGAAGGGGGGCTAAATATAAAAAAATTGTACTTTTTGCAATTTTTCCTTGGGTTGCAGCCTAAAAGCTGTCAGACTGCCGAATTTCAAGTTCCTACCTCATCTGGAAGGGTCTAACACGAATATTTACTACGACATTTTGATGGGCCGTAAGGGGGGCTAAATATGAAAAATGTCAACTTTTTTGAATTTTTCCTTGGGTTGCAGCCAAATAGCTATCAGATTGCCGAATTTCAAGTTCCTACCTCACTTGGTAGTGGGCAAACATTAATGTCAGTCAGTGAGTCAGTCAGTGAGTCAGTCAATTAGCCTTGTGGCTTTATATATATAAGACTCGCTTTCGCTCGTTGGGGGCTGCGCCCCCAAACCCCCAATTCCTCTATATTTCAAGTGCTCACATGGAAAACTACTGTGACGAAAAGGTACTTCGTTACGAAGAACGAATTCGCTACCAGACGGCGCATATATTCGCGTACATATTTGGTCCTGTAATATTTTCTCGTACCGTATATTCACTATTTATAGACGAGGTAGCGTTAAACGTTCCGACGTGGTGAAAATTACGTACGATTCTCACAAGATAAGAATTATTTTCCTAACGTAACGGAGAGCTATAATCTTGAAACTTGGCAGGTTTATTGTGGTTGAAACGCTCTATATTTCCGTTATTTGATGTTTTGTCGTATCTGTTCGAGTTGACCGTAGATTGGTTTAAAACCTTGGATTAGGAGGACAGGGTTTACGTATTACTTTCGTTTTTCCATGTTTACAGGGTGCTAGAATCATGCATTTGGTCACTTGTGGCCCACAGACGTTCCAATGAGCCTGCCAAATTTCATGATTCTATCGGTCTTATAAGTGTGTAAAACAGTAAATTAATTACGGAAACTGTAAAAAATTGACGTGAAATCTGAAAAATGGAGTTCTATCCAAAGCATAAGGGATCATGATACGACTAAAATTCCCGGGACCGAAGTTGTAGAACCCTTGATGATGGGATCCGAACGTCTTGTCCATTTGGCGGTACGACTTACAGTTTAGCCACCAAAATTATCGAAACGTTACTTAGCACCATACTGAAATTTGCTTCCAGATTTTGATAACTTCTGGAGATGAAAACGTTAAACAATTCAACTCCTTAGAATTTCTCCGTCGGTTGCAGGCCAAAGATGTAACTGCGGCCAATTTTAATTCTTTGGCGCACTGCAACATATCGTCCAAAATTTAGTTTAAGGCAAGGGAAGTAAAAATAACACATAATCAACATATGGAACTTTTCCACAATACAGGCTATTTGCTATCATATTGTTAAATTTTAAGTTTCTAGCTCATGCCGAAGTGGGTGAACATTTATGCCAGCCAGTGAGCCAAACAGTTTTATATATATAATATAGAGCCAGGCAATGTGCACGCTAAATAGTGGAGACTTTGGTTAGGAAATTTATTGCGGAAAAACGGTACGTCGTATCAAAGTATGGATTGCGCCATCAGACGACCCCTTTAGTCTTCTACATTACTGTCTTAGGCCTTTTCTAGTATCTTGCGTATTTATACCAAGGAAGGAGGTGAACATATCGATCCATGTCAAATTTCGACCGCTTTAAACAAGTTGAAAAAAGATTTTGCCAACTTAGCAGACACCTACACTCTTGAAACTTGGCACGCTGGACGACAATATAACGACCTACAATTTTGGTTGTTTGAAGTTTTGCCGTATCTCCATGGTCTTCACCATAAATTGATTACGGTACATACATTATGCTGAAATTAAGGTAGTGTTTCTAGGTAAGTTATTCCTTCAGTTTCCCATACATTCATAGCAGTAGAATAATCAAAGTCGGTCTACATATGGCCAATGGTCGTGTCAGGGAGCGTGCTGAATTTAGTGTCTATCTGTCTTATGAGTGTGTTAATCAGTAAAAAATGTATGGAAATTTAACAAAATTGATAAAAACCGGGGAAATGAAGGTCAGTCTAAGGTAGAAGGGGTCGAGATAGACAAAAAGTCATACGACCAAAATTGTAGACATCTTAATTTTAGGACGCGAAAGTGCAATCAGTTCATTGATAGCAATTACCGTTCAGCCACAAAATAGCTTTAAACGAAAGTCTGCATCGTCATTAAATTTGGCTTCATATTTTGATTTTTCAGTGGGTTAATTATTCAAAATTTGAGCTTGTTGCGATTTCTTCGTCGGTTACAGGCTTGGATCTAGAGCATTGCCAAATATTAATTTTGTAGGGCACTGCATCATGGCGTCCGCCATTTTGTTTGGGGGAGGGGTGCAGAGGATTTTGATTGGGTGGTGGAGGGGAAAATATGAGAAAATGGAATGTTTTGGAATTTTTTCTTGGCTTACAGCCCAATTTCTATCATATTGATTAATTTCAATTCCTGGATCATCTGGATGGGCCTAACACGAAATTTAAGTCTGATAATTTCATTGGGCGGGGAGAGGGCTAAATATGAAAAATTTGAACTAAATTTGAATTTTTCCTTGGGTTGCAACCTAATAGCCATCACATCGCCGAATCTCAAGATCGTAGATCATCTGGAAGGCTCTAACAAAAAATTTGAGCTCGATATATTGATTGGGCGGGGGGGATTAAATATGAAAATTTTTACTTTTTTGCATTTTCCTTGGGTTTCAGCCTAATAGCTATCAGATTGCCGAATTCCAATATTCTAGCGCATCTGGAACGGAAGGTTCTAAACCGAAATTTGAGTCCCATATTTTGATTCGGTGGGGGGATAAATATGAAAAATTTGAACTTTTTGGAATTTTCCCTTGGGTTGCAGCCTAATTTATATCAGATTGCCAAATTTCAAGTTCGTAGCTCATCTGCAAGGGTCTAACGCGAAATTTCAGTCCGATAATTTGATTGGACGGAAAAGCGGCTAAATATGAAACATTTCAACTTTTTAGAATTTTTCCCAAGGTTGCAGCTTAATAGCTATCAGATTAACGAATTCCAAGCTTCTAGCTCATCCGGAACTGAAGGGTCTTACCCGAAATTTGAGTCCGATATTTCGATTCGGTGGAGGCTAAATATGAAAATTTTGAACTTTTTGAAATTCTTAATTGGGTTACAGCCAAATAGCTATCAGGCAGCCGAATTTCAAGTTCCTAGCTCATATGGAAGGGTCTAACACGAAATTTCAGTCCGATATTTTGATTGGGCGGAAGGGGGCTAAATATGAAAAATTTCAACTTTTCGGAATTTTTCCTTGGGTTGCAGCCTAATAGCCATCTGATTACCGAATTTCAAGTTCCTAGCTAATCTGCAAGGGTGTAACACCGAAATTTGAGTGATTCGGCGAAGGGGGGGCTAAAAACAAAAAATTTGAACTTTTTGGAATTTTTCCTTGGGACACACCCTTATAGCTATCAGATTGCCACATTTGAAGTTCCTAGCTCATCTGGAAGGGCCTAACATGAAATTTCACTCCGATATTTTGATTGGGCGGAAGGGGGGCTAAATACGAAAAAATTTTCAACTTTTCGGAATTTTTCCTTGGGTTGCAGCCTAATAGCTATTTGATTGCCGAATTTCAAGTTCCTAGCTAATCTGCAAGGGTGTAACACCGAAATTTGAGTGATTCGGCGAAGGGGGAACTAAATACCAAAAAATAGAACCTTTTGGAATTTCCCCTTGGGACACACCCTAATAGCTATCAGATTGCCACATTTCAAGTTCCTAGCTCATCTGGAAGGGCCTAACACGAAATTTCACTCCGATATTTTGATTGGGCAGAAGGGGGGCTAAATATGAAAAATTTCAACTTTTTGGAATTTTTTCTTGGGTTGCAGCCCAACAGCTATTTGATTGCCGAATTTCAAGTTCCTAGCTCATCTGCAAGGGTGTAACACAAAATTTCAGTGTTTCGGTGAAGGGGGGGCTAATTACTAAAAATTTGAACTTTTTGGAATTTCCCCATGGGACACACCCTAATAGCTATCAGATTGCCACATTTCAAGTTCCTAGCTCATCTGGCAGGGTCTAACATTTAATTTCAGTCCGATAATTTGATTGGGCGGAAGGGGGGCTAAATATGAAAAATTTCAACTTTTTGGAATTTTTCCTTGGGTTGCAGCCCAAGAGCTATTTGACAGCCGAATTTCAAGTTCCTTGCTCATCTGCAAGGGTGTAACACGAAATTTCAGTGTTTCGGCGAAGGGGGGGCTAAATACAAAAAATTTGAACTTCTTGGAATTTCCCCATGGGACACACCCTAATAGCTATCAGATTGCCGAATTTCAAGTTCCTAGCTTAACTGGAAGGGTCTAAAACTAAATTTCAGTCCGATAATTTGATTGGGCGGAAGGGGGGGTAAATATGAAAAATTTCAACTTTTTGGAATTTTTCCTTGGTTTGCAGCCTAATAGCTATTTGATTACCGAATTTCAAGTTCCTAGCTAATCTGCAAGGGTGTAACACCGAAATTTGAGTGATTCGGCGAAGGGCGGGCTAAATACAAAAAATTTGAACTTTTTGGAATTTTCCCTTGGGACACACCCTAATAGCTATCAGACTGCCACATTTCAAGTTCCTAGCTCATCTGGAAGGGCCTAACATGAAATTTCACTCCGATATTTTGATTGGGCGGAAGGGGGGCTAAATATGAAAAATTTTCAACTTTTCGGAATTTTTCCTTGGGTTGCAGCCTAATAGCTATTTGATTGCCGAATTTCAAGTTCCTAGCTAATCTGCAAGGGTGTAACACCGAAATTTGAGTGATTCGGCGAAGGGGGGCTAAATACCAAAAAATTGAACTTTTTGGAATTTCCCCTTGGGACACACAGTAATAGCTATCAGATTGCCACATTTCAAGTTCCTAGCTCATCTGGAAGGGCCTAACACGAAATTTCACTCCGATATTTTGATTGGGCAGAAGGGGGGCTAAATATGAAAATATTTCAACTTTTTGGAATTTTCCTTGGGTTGCAGCCCAACAGGTATTTGATTGCCGAATTTCAAGTTCCTAGCTCATCTGCAAGGGTGTAACACAAAATTTCAGTGTTTCGGCGAAGGGGGGGCTAATTACAAAAAATTTGAACTTTTTGGAATTTCCCCGTGGGATACACCCTAATAGCTATCAGATTGCCACATTTCAAGTTCCTAGCTCATCTGGCAGGGTCTAACATGAAATTTCAGTCCGATAATTTGATTGGGCGGAAGGGGGGCTAAATATGAAAAATTTCAACTTTTTGGTATTTTTCCTTGGGTTGCAGCCCAAGAGCTATTTGATAGCCGAATTTCAAGTTCCTTGCTCATCTGCAAGGGTGTAACACGAAATTTCAGTGTTTCGGCGAAGGGGGTGCTAAATACAAAAAATATGAACTTCTTGGAATTTCCCCATGGGACACACCCTAATAGCTATCAGATTGCCGAATTTCAAGTTCCCAGCTTAACTGGAAGGGTCTAAAACGAAATTTCAGTCCGATAATTTGATTGGGCGGAAGGGGGGTAAATATGAAAAATTTCAACTTTTTGGAATTTTTCCTTGGGTTGCAGCCTAAAAGCTATCAGACTGCCGAATTTCAAGTTCCTAGCTCATCTGGAAGGGCCTAACATGAAATTTCACTCCGATATTTTGATTGGGCGGAAGGGGGGCTAAATACGAAAAATTTTCAACTTTTCGGAATTTTTCCTTGGGTTGCAGCCTAATAGCTATTTGATTGCCGAATTTCAAGTTCCTAGCTCATCTGCAAGGGTGTAACACAAAATTTCAGTGTTTCGGCGAAGGGGGGGAATAAATACCCAAAAATTGAACTTTTTGGATTTTCCCCTTGGGACACACCCTAATAGCTATCAGATTGCCACATTTCAAGTTCCTAGCTCATCTGGAAGGGCCTAACACGAAATTTCACTCCGATATTTTGATTGGGCAGAAGGGGGGCTAAATATCAAAATATTTCAACTTTTTGGAATTTTCCTTGGGTTGCAGCCCAACAGCTATTTGATTGCCGAATTTCAAGTTCCTAGCTCATCTGGCAGGGTCTAACATGAAATTTCAGTCCGATAATTTGATTGGGCGGAAGGGGGGCTAAATATGAAAAATTTCAACTTTTTTGAATTTTTCCTTGGGTTGCAGCCCAAGAGCTATTTGATAGCCGAATTTCAAGTTCCTTGCTCATCTGCAAGGGTGTAACACGAAATTTCAGTGTTTCGGCGAGGGGGTGCTAAATACAAAAAATATGAACTTCTTGGAATTTCCCCATGGGACACACCCTAATAGCTATCAGATTGCCGAATTTCAAGTTCCCAGCTTAACTGTAAGGGTCTAAAACGAAATTTCAGTCCGATAATTTGATTGGGCGGAAGGGGGGTAAATATGAAAAATTTCAACTTTTTGGAATTTTTCCTTGGGTTGCAGCCTAAAAGCTATCAGACTGCCGAATTTCAAGTTCCTAGCTCATCTGGAAGGGCCTAACATGAAATTTCACTCCGATATTTTGATTGGTCGGAAGGGGGGCTAAATAAGAAAAATTTTCAACTTTTCGGAATTTTTCCTTGGGTTGCAGCCTAATAGCTATTTGATTGCCGAATTTCAAGTTCCTAGCTCATCTGCAAGGGTGTAACACAAAATTTCAGTGTTTCGGCGAAGGGGGTGCTAAATACAAAAAATATGAACTTCTTGGAATTTCCCCATGGGACACACCCTAATAGCTATCAGATTGCCACATTTCAAGTTCCTAGCTCATCTGGAAGGGCCTAACACGAAATTTCACTCCGATATTTTGATTGGGCAGAAGGGGGGCTATATATGAAAATATTTCAACTTTTTGGAATTTTTCCTTGGGTTGCAGCCCAACAGCTATTTGAATGCCGAATTTCAAGTTCCTAGCTCATCTGCAAGGGTGTAACACAAAATTTCAGTGTTTCGGCGAAGGGGGGGGCTAATTACAAAACATTTGAACTTTTTGGAATTTCCCCATGGGACACACCCTAATAGCTATCAGATTGCCACATTTCAAGTTCCTAGCTCATCTGGCAGGGTCTAACATGAAATTTCAGTCCGATAATTTGATTGGGCGGAAGGGGGGCTAAATATGAAAAATTTCAACTTTTTTGAATTTTTCCTTGGGTTGCAGCCCAAGAGCTATTTGATAGCCGAATTTCAAGTTCCTTGCTCATCTGCAAGGGTGTAACACGAAATTTCAGTGTTTCGGCGAAGGGGGGGCTAAATACAAAAAATATGAACTTCTTGGAATTTCCCCATGGGACACACCCTAATAGCTATCAGACTGCCGAATTTCAAGTTCCCAGCTTAACTGGAAGGGTCTAAAACGAAATTTCAGTCCGATAATTTGATTGGGCGGAAGGGGGGGGGTAAATGTGAAAAATTTCAACTTTTTGGAATTTTTCCTTGGGTTGCAGTCTAAAAGCTATCAGACTGCCGAATTTCAAGTTCCTAGCTCACCTGGAAGTGGGCAAACATTAATGTCAGTGAGTCAGTCAGTCAGTCAGTCAGTCAGTTAGCCTTCCGGCTTTATATATATATAATAAGATAAGATAGAGCCGGGCAATGTGCACGCTAAATAGTGCAGACTTCCACTTGGAAATTCATTGCGTCCAAACGGTAAGTCGCATCGAGGTAAGGATTTCACCATCGGACGTCCCATTTAGTCGCCTACAGTACTGTGTGGGGCATTCTCTCGTATCTCGCCTATTTATACCATATAAAAGGGGTGAACGTTTCGATCCATATCAAATTTCGTCCGCTTAGCAACAGTTGAAAAATAATTTTGCCAACATAGCAGACAGCTACAGTCTTGAAACTTTGCAGGCAGGTTGATGATGAAACGACCTATAATTTTGGTTATTTAAGGTTTTGCCTTATCTCAACGGGTTTCGCCATAAATTGCTTAAGAATCATAAATTAGGCCGAAATTTCAATAGTGTTTCCACATGTACCCTGCGTTTTCCCATACTTGCAAGGCAGCTAGAATAACGAAAGTCGGTCTACATATGGCCAATGACGTTGCCAAGGAGCGTCCTGAATTTCGTTCATCTATCCATCTTATGAGTGTGTGAATCAGTAAAATCATTTATGGAAATTTAACAAAAATGACCAAAACCGGGAAAATGAAGCTCAATCTAAGGTAGAAGGAGTCGAGATACGACAAAAAGTCATAGGACCAAAGTTGTAGATCTCTTCATTTTAAGGGCCGAAAGTGCAGTCCGTTTATTGATAACAATTACCGTTTAGCCACAAGAGAGCTCGAAACGAAAGCCTGCACCGTCATGTAATTTGGCTTAATATTTCGAATTCTTTAGTGGATGAAATATTAAATATTTTAACTTTTTGCAATTTCTACGTCGGTTACAGGCTAGGAGCTAGAACTTTGCCAAATATGAATTTTCTAGGGCACTGCATCACGGTATCCGCCATTTTGTTTGGGGGGAGGGGGGCAAAAATTTAAAATTTAAAATTTTTGGAATTTTTCCGTAGGTTACACGCTAATAGCTATCACCTTGCCAAATTTCAACTTTCTAGCTCATGTCGAAGTGGGTAAACATTTATGTCAGTCAGTCAGCCTTCTGGCTTTATATATATAAGATAAGATAGAGTCAGGCAATGTGCACGCTGAATAGTGCAGGCTCTCGTTTGGAAATTTATTGCGAGCAAACGGTGCATCGTATCGCGGTACGGTTTGCGGCGTTAGCCGACCCCTTTAGTGGTCTATATTACTGTCTTTGGCGCTTTCTCCTACCCAACATATTTATGCCATAGAGGAGGTGAACGTTTCGATCCATGTCAAATTTCGCCCACTTTTCACAAATTAAAAATAATTTTTCCAACTTGGCAGACAGCTACAGTCTTGAAACTTTGCAGGCACGTTGACGATGAAACGGCCTATAATTTCGGTTATTTGAGGTTTTACCGTATCTCAACGGGTTTCGCCATAAATTGCTTAAGAATCATCAATTAGGCCGAAATTTCAATAGTGTTTCCACATGTACCCTCCGTTTTCCTATACTTGCAAGGCAGCTAGAATAACGAAAGTCGGTCTACATATGGCCAATGACGTTGCCAAGGAGCGTCCTGAAAATCGTTCATCTATCCATCTTATGAGTGTGTGAATCAGTAAAATAATTTATGGAAATTTAACAAAAATGACCGATACCGGGAAAATGACGCTCAATCTAAGGTAGAAGGGGTCGAGATACGACAAAAAGTCATAAGACCAAAGTTGTAGATCTCTTAATTTTAGGAGTCGAAAGTGCAATCCGTTCATTGATAGCAATTACCGTTCGGCCACAAGAGAGCTCGAAACGAAAGCCTGCACCGTCCTATATATTGATTCGGTGGGAGGGGGTTAATTATTAAAAATTTTAGCTTTTCGGATTTTTTCCAGGGGTTACAGCCTAATAACTATCAGAATGCTGAATTTCAAGTTCCTAGCTCATCTGGAAGGATCTACCCCGAAATTTTAGTCCGAAACTTTGATTTCGTGGAGGGGGGCTAAATAGGAAATGAATCAGCTATTTGAATTTTTTCCTGGTGTTACAGCGGAATAGCTATCAGATTACCGAATTTCAAGTTCCTAGCTCATCTGGAACTGAAGGGTCTGACCCGAAATTTGAGTGCGATATTTTGATTCCGTGGGGGGCTAAATACAAAAAAAATGAACTTTTTGGAATTTTTCCTTGGGTTACAGCCTCATATATATCAGGTTGCCGAATTTCAAGTTCCTAGCTCATCTGGAAGGGTCTAACACGAAATTTTTTTGATTGGGCGGAAGGGGGGCTAAATATGAAAAATTTCAACTTTTTGGAATTTTTCCTTGGGTTGCAGCCTAAAAGCTATTTGATTGCCGAATTTCAAGTTCCTAGCTCATCTGCAAGGGTGTAACACAAAATTTCAGTGTTTCGGCGAAGGGGGTGCTAAATACAAAAAATATGAACTTCTTGGAATTTCCCCATGGGACACACCCTAATAGCTATGAGATTGCCGAATTTCAAGTTCCCAGCTTAACTGGAACGGTCTAAAACGAAATTTCAGTCCGATAATTTGATTGGGCGGAAGGGGGGGTAAATATGAAAAATTTCAACTTTTTGGAATTTTTCCTTGGGTTGCAGTCTAAAAGCTATCAGACTGCCGAATTTCAAGTTCCTAGCTCACCTGGAAGTGGGCAAACATTAATGTCAGTGAGTCAGTGAGTCAGTCAGTCAGTCAGTTAGCCTTGCGGCTTTATATATATATAATAAGATAGAGCCCGGCAATGTGCACGCTAAATAGTGCAGGCTTTCGTTTGGAAATTTATTGCGAGCGAACGGTGCGTCGTATCGAGGTACGGATTGCGGCGTTAGACGACCCTTTTAGTGGTCTACATTACTGTCTTAGGCGCTTTCTCCTATCCCGCATATTTATGCCATAGAAAGAGGTGAACGTTTCGATCCATGTCAAATTTCGCCCACTTTCACAAATTGAAAAAATAATTTTGCCAACTTGGCAGACAGCTACAGTCTTGAAACTTTGCAGGCAGGTTGACGATGAAACGACCTATAAGTTTGGTTATTTGAGGTTTTGCCGTATCTCAACGGGTTTCGCCATAAATTGCTTAAGAATCATTAATTAGGCCGAAATTTCAATAGTGTTTCCACATGTACCCTCCGTTTTCCCATACTTGCAAGGCAGCTAGAGTAACGAAAGTCGGTCTACATATGGCCAATGACGTTCCCAAGGAGCGTCCTGAATTTCGTTCATCTATCCATCTTATGAGTGTGTGAATCAGAAAATAATTTATGGAAATTTAACAAAAGTTTGCGAAACCGGGAAAATGAAGCTCAATCTAAGGTAGAAGGGGTCGAGATACGACAAAAAGTCATAAGACCAAAGTTGTAGATCTCTTAATTTTAGGTGTCGAAAGTGCAATCCGTTCATTGATAGCAATTACCGTTCGGCCACAAGAGAGCTCGAAACGAAAGCCTGCACCGTCCTATATATTGATTCGGTGGGAGGGGGTTAATTATTTAAAATTTTAGCTTTTCGGATTTCTTCCAGGGGTTACAGCCTAATAACTATCAGAATGCTGAATTTCAAGTTCCTAGCTCATCTGGAAGGATCTACCCCGAAATTTTAGTCCGGAACTTTGATTGGGTGGAGGGGGGCTAAATAGGAAATGATTCAGCTATTTGCATTTTTTCCTGGTGTTACAGCGGAATAGCTATCAGATTACCGAATTTCAAGTTCCTAGCTCATCTGGAACTGAAGGGTCTGACCCGAAATTTGAGTGCGATATTTTGATTCCGTGGGGGGCTAAATACAAAAAAAATTAACTTTTTGGAATTTTTCCTTGGGTTACAGCCTCATATATATCAGGTTGCCGAATTTCAAGTTCCTAGCTCATCTGGAAGGGTCTAACACGAAATTTCCTTGATTGGGCGGAAGGGGGGCTAAATATGAAAAATTTCAACTTTTTGGAATTTTTCCTTGGGTTGCACCCTAAAAGCTATCAGACTGCCGAATTTCAAGTTCCTAGCTCACTTGGAAGTGGGCAAACATTAATGTCAGTGAGTGAGTGAGTGAGTGAGTCAGTTAGCCTTGCGGCTTTATATATATAAGATAGAGTCAGGCAATGTGCACGCTGAATAGTGCAGGCTTTCGTTTAGAAATTGATTGCGAGCAAACGGTGCATCGTATCGCGGTACGGTTTGCGGCGTTAGGCGACCCTTTTAGTGGTCTACATTACTGTCTTTGGCGCTTTCTCCTACCCCGCATATTTATGCCATAGAGGAGGTGAACGTTTCGATCCATGTCAAATTTCGCCCACTTTTCACAAATTGAAAAATAATTTTTCCAACTTGGCAGACAGCTACAGTCTTGAAACTTTGCAGGCACGTTGAGGATGAAACGGCCTATAATTTCGGTTATTTGAGGTTTTACCGTATCTCAACGGGTTTCGCCATAAATTGCTTAAGAATCATCAATGAGGCCGAAATTTCAGTAGTGTTTCCACATGTACCCTCCGTTTTCCCATACTTGCAAGGCAGCTAGAATAACGAACGTCGGTCTACATATGGCTAATGCCGTTGCCAAGGAGCGTGCTGAATTTCGTTCATCTATCTATCATATGAGTGTGTGAATCAGAAAATAATTTATGGAAATTTAACAAAATTTTGCGAAACCGGGAAAATGAAGCTCAATCTAAGGTAGAAGGGGTCGAGATACGACAAAAAGTCATAAGACCAAAGTTGTAGATCTCTTAATTTTAGGGCAAGAAAGTGCAATCCGTTCATTGATAGCAATTACCGTTCGGCCACAAGAGAGCTCGAAACGAAAGCCTGCACCGTCCTATATATTGATTCGGTGGGAGGGGGTTAATTATTAAAAATTTTAGCTTTTCGGATTTTTTCCAGGGGGTTACAGCCTAATAACTATCAGAATGCTGAATATCAAGTTCCTAGCTCATCTGGAAGGATCTACCCCGAAATTTTAGTCCGAAACTTTGATTGGGTGGAGGGGGGCTAAATAGGAAATGATTCAGCTATTTGCATTTTTTCCTGGTGTTACAGCGGAATAGCTATCAGATTACCGAATTTCAAGTTCCTAGCTCATCTGGAACTGAAGGGTCTGACCCGAAATTTGAGTGCGATATTTTGATTCCGTGGGGGGCTAAATACAAAAAAAATTAACTTTTTGGAATTTTTCCTTGGGTTACAGCCTCATATATATCAGGTTGCCGAATTTCAAGTTCCTAGCTCATCTGGAAGGGTCTAACACGAAATTTCCTTGATTGGGCGGAAGGGGGGCTAAATATGAAAAATTTCAACTTTTTGGAATTTTTCCTTGGGTTGCACCCTAAAAGCTATCAGACTGCCGAATTTCAAGTTCCTAGCTCACTTGGAAGTGGGCAAACATTAATGTCAGTGAGTGAGTGAGTGAGTGAGTCAGTTAGCCTTGCGGCTTTATATATATAAGATAGAGTCAGGCAATGTGCACGCTGAATAGTGCAGGCTTTCGTTTAGAAATTGATTGCGAGCAAACGGTGCATCGTATCGCGGTACGGTTTGCGGCGTTAGGCGACCCTTTTAGTGGTCTACATTACTGTCTTTGGCGCTTTCTCCTACCCCGCATATTTATGCCATAGAGGAGGTGAACGTTTCGATCCATGTCAAATTTCGCCCACTTTTCACAAATTGAAAAATAATTTTTCCAACTTGGCAGACAGCTACAGTCTTGAAACTTTGCAGGCACGTTGAGGATGAAACGGCCTATAATTTCGGTTATTTGAGGTTTTACCGTATCTCAACGGGTTTCGCCATAAATTGCTTAAGAATCATCAATGAGGCCGAAATTTCAGTAGTGTTTCCACATGTACCCTCCGTTTTCCCATACTTGCAAGGCAGCTAGAATAACGAACGTCGGTCTACATATGGCTAATGCCGTTGCCAAGGAGCGTGCTGAATTTCGTTCATCTATCTATCATATGAGTGTGTGAATCAGAAAATAATTTATGGAAATTTAACAAAATTTTGCGAAACCGGGAAAATGAAGCTCAATCTAAGGTAGAAGGGGTCGAGATACGACAAAAAGTCATAAGACCAAAGTTGTAGATCTCTTAATTTTAGGGCAAGAAAGTGCAATCCGTTCATTGATAGCAATTACCGTTCGGCCACAAGAGAGCTCGAAACGAAAGCCTGCACCGTCCTATATATTGATTCGGTGGGAGGGGGTTAATTATTAAAAATTTTAGCTTTTCGGATTTTTTCCAGGGGTTACAGCCTAATAACTATCAGAATGCTGAATTTCAAGTTCCTAGCTCATCTGGAAGGATCTACCCCGAAATTTTAGTCCGAAACTTTGATTGGGTGGAGGGGGGCTAAATAGGAAATGATTCAGCTATTTGCATTTTTTCCTGGTGTTACAGCGGAATAGCTATCAGATTACCGAATTTCAAGTTCCTAGCTCATCTGGAACTGAAGGGTCTGACCCGAAATTTGAGTGCGATATTTTGATTCCGTGGTGGGCTAAATACAAAAAAAATTAACTTTTTGGAATTTTTCCTTGGGTTACAGCCTCATATATATCAGGTTGCCGAATTTCAAGTTCCTAGCTCATCTGGAAGGGTCTAACACGAAATTTCCTTGATTGGGCGGAAGGGGGGCTAAATATGAAAAATTTCAACTTTTTGGAATTTTTCCTTGGGTTGCAGCCTAAAAGCTATCAGACAGCCGAATTTCAAGTTCCTAGCTCACTTGGAAGTGGGCAAACATTAATGTCAGTGAGTGAGTGAGTGAGTGAGTCAGTTAGCCTTGCGGCTTTATATATATAAGATAAGATAGAGTCGGGCAATGTGCACGCTGAATAGTACAGGCTTTCGTTTGGAAATTTATTGCGAGCAAACGGTGCATCGTATCGCGGTACGGTTTGCGGCGTTAGGCGACGCTTTTAGTGGTCTATATTACTGTCTTTGGCGCTTTCTCCTACCCCGCATATTTATGCCATAGAGGAGGTGAACGATTCGATCCATGTCAAATTTCGCCCACTTTTCACAAATTGAAAAATAATTTTTCCAACTTGGCAGACAGCTACAGTGTTGAAACTTTGCAGGCACGTTGACGATGAAACGGCCTATAATTTCGGTTATTTGAGGTTTTACCGTATCTCAACGGGATTCGCCATAAATTGCTTAAGAATCATCAATTAGGCCGAAATTTCAGTAGTGTTTCCACATGTACCCTCCGTTTTCCCATACTTGCAAGGCAGCTAGAATAACGAAAGTCGGTCTACATATGGCCAATGCCGTTGCCAAGGAGCGTGCTGAATTTCGTTCATCTATCTATCATATGAGTGTGTGAATCAGAAAATAATTTATGGAAATTTAACAAAATTTTGCGAAACCGGGAAAATGAAGCTCAATCTAAGGTAGAAGGGGTCGAGATACGACAAAAAGTCATAAGACCAAAGTTGTAGATCTCTTAATTTTAGGGCAAGAAAGTGCAATCCGTTCATTGATAGCAATTACCGTTCGGCCACAAGAGAGCTCGAAACGAAAGCCTGCACCGTCCTATATATTGATTCGGTGGGAGGGGGTTAATTATTAAAAATTTTAGCTTTTCGGATTTTTTCCAGGGGTTACAGCCTAATAACTATCAGAATGCTGAATTTCAAGTTCCTAGCTCATCTGGAAGGATCTACCCCGAAATTTTAGTCCGAAACTTTGATTGGGTGGAGGGGGGCTAAATAGGAAATGATTCAGCTATTTGCATTTTTTCCTGGTGTTACAGCGGAATAGCTATCAGATTACCGAATTTCAAGTTCCTAGCTCATCTGGAACTGAAGGGTCTGACCCGAAATTTGAGTGCGATATTTTGATTCCGTGGTGGGCTAAATACAAAAAAAATTAACTTTTTGGAATTTTTCCTTGGGTTACAGCCTCATATATATCAGGTTGCCGAATTTCAAGTTCCTAGCTCATCTGGAAGGGTCTAACACGAAATTTCCTTGATTGGGCGGAAGGGGGGCTAAATATGAAAAATTTCAACTTTTTGGAATTTTTCCTTGGGTTGCACCCTAAAAGCTATCAGACTGCCGAATTTCAAGTTCCTAGCTCACTTGGAAGTGGGCAAACATTAATGTCAGTGAGTGAGTGAGTGAGTGAGTCAGTTAGCCTTGCGGCTTTATATATATAAGATAGCATAGATCCAGGCAATGTGCAGGCTACACAGTGCAGACTTCCATTTGAAAATTTATTGCGGGCAAACGATAAGTCGTATCGAGATACGGATTGCGCCATCAGACGTGTCTTTTAGTCACCTACAGTACTGTCTGAGGCATTTTCTCGTATCTCGAATATGTATGCCACTGAAAGGGGTGAACGTTTCGATCCATATGAAATTTCGTCCGCTTAACACCAGCTGAAAAATAATTTCGCCAACTTAGCAGACAGCTAGAGTCTTGAAACTTGCCACACAGATCGACGATGAAACGACCTATAGTTTTGGTTATTTGAGGTTTTGCCGTATCTCAAATGGCTTCACCATAAATTGGTTAAGTATCATAAATTAGGCTGAAATTTCAATAGTGTTTCCGCATGTACCCTCCGATTTCCCATACTTTCATGGCAGCTAGAATAACGAAAGTCGGTGTACATATGGCCAATGCCGTTGCCAAGGAGCGTGCTAAATTTCGTTCATCTCTCTATCATATGAGTGTGTGAATCAGTAAAATAATTTATGGAAATTTAACAAAATTTTGCGAAACCGGGAAAATGAAGCTCAATCTAAGGTAGAAGGAGTCGAGATACGACAAAAAGTCATAGGACCAAAGTTGTAGATCTTTTAATTTTAGGAGGCGAAAGTGCAATCCGTTCATTGATAGCAATTACCGTTCGGCCACAAGAGAGCTCGAAACGAAAGCCTGCACCGTCCTATATATTGATTCGGTGGGAGGGGGTTAATTATTAAAAATTTTAGCTTTTCGGATTTTTTCCAGGGGTTACAGCCTAATAACTATCAGAATGCTGAATTTCAAGTTCCTAGCTCATCTGGAAGGATCTACCCCGAAATTTTAGTCCGAAACTTTGATTTCGTGGAGGGGGGCTAAATAGGAAATGAATCAGCTATTTGAATTTTTTCCTGGTGTTACAGCGGAATAGCTATCAGATTACCGAATTTCAAGTTCCTAGCTCATCTGGAACTGAAGGGTCTGACCCGAAATTTGAGTGCGATATTTTGATTCCGTGGGGGGCTAAATACAAAAAAAATGAACTTTTTGGAATTTTTCCTTGGGTTACAGCCTCATATATATCAGGTTGCCGAATTTCAAGTTCCTAGCTCATCTGGAAGGGTCTAACACGAAATTTTTTTGATTGGGCGGAAGGGGGGCTAAATATGAAAAATTTCAACTTTTTGGAATTTTTCCTTGGGTTGCAGCCTAAAAGCTATTTGATTGCCGAATTTCAAGTTCCTAGCTCATCTGCAAGGGTGTAACACAAAATTTCAGTGTTTCGGCGAAGGGGGTGCTAAATACAAAAAATATGAACTTCTTGGAATTTCCCCATGGGACACACCCTAATAGCTATGAGATTGCCGAATTTCAAGTTCCCAGCTTAACTGGAACGGTCTAAAACGAAATTTCAGTCCGATAATTTGATTGGGCGGAAGGGGGGGTAAATATGAAAAATTTCAACTTTTTGGAATTTTTCCTTGGGTTGCAGCCTAAAAGCTATCAGACTGCCGAATTTCAAGTTCCTAGCTCATCTGGAAGGGCCTAACATGAAATTTCACTCCGATATTTTGATTGGGCGGAAGGGGGGCTAAATACGAAAAATTTTCAACTTTTCGGAATTTTTCCTTGGGTTGCAGCCTAATAGCTATTTGATTGCCGAATTTCAAGTTCCTAGCTCATCTGCAAGGGTGTAACACAAAATTTCAGTGTTTCGGCGAAGGGGGGGAATAAATACCCAAAAATTGAACTTTTTGGATTTTCCCCTTGGGACACACCCTAATAGCTATCAGATTGCCACATTTCAAGTTCCTAGCTCATCTGGAAGGGCCTAACACGAAATTTCACTCCGATATTTTGATTGGGCAGAAGGGGGGCTAAATATCAAAATATTTCAACTTTTTGGAATTTTCCTTGGGTTGCAGCCCAACAGCTATTTGATTGCCGAATTTCAAGTTCCTAGCTCATCTGGCAGGGTCTAACATGAAATTTCAGTCCGATAATTTGATTGGGCGGAAGGGGGGCTAAATATGAAAAATTTCAACTTTTTTGAATTTTTCCTTGGGTTGCAGCCCAAGAGCTATTTGATAGCCGAATTTCAAGTTCCTTGCTCATCTGCAAGGGTGTAACACGAAATTTCAGTGTTTCGGCGAGGGGGTGCTAAATACAAAAAATATGAACTTCTTGGAATTTCCCCATGGGACACACCCTAATAGCTATCAGATTGCCGAATTTCAAGTTCCCAGCTTAACTGTAAGGGTCTAAAACGAAATTTCAGTCCGATAATTTGATTGGGCGGAAGGGGGGTAAATATGAAAAATTTCAACTTTTTGGAATTTTTCCTTGGGTTGCAGCCTAAAAGCTATCAGACTGCCGAATTTCAAGTTCCTAGCTCATCTGGAAGGGCCTAACATGAAATTTCACTCCGATATTTTGATTGGTCGGAAGGGGGGCTAAATAAGAAAAATTTTCAACTTTTCGGAATTTTTCCTTGGGTTGCAGCCTAATAGCTATTTGATTGCCGAATTTCAAGTTCCTAGCTCATCTGCAAGGGTGTAACACAAAATTTCAGTGTTTCGGCGAAGGGGGTGCTAAATACAAAAAATATGAACTTCTTGGAATTTCCCCATGGGACACACCCTAATAGCTATCAGATTGCCACATTTCAAGTTCCTAGCTCATCTGGAAGGGCCTAACACGAAATTTCACTCCGATATTTTGATTGGGCAGAAGGGGGGCTATATATGAAAATATTTCAACTTTTTGGAATTTTTCCTTGGGTTGCAGCCCAACAGCTATTTGAATGCCGAATTTCAAGTTCCTAGCTCATCTGCAAGGGTGTAACACAAAATTTCAGTGTTTCGGCGAAGGGGGGGGCTAATTACAAAACATTTGAACTTTTTGGAATTTCCCCATGGGACACACCCTAATAGCTATCAGATTGCCACATTTCAAGTTCCTAGCTCATCTGGCAGGGTCTAACATGAAATTTCAGTCCGATAATTTGATTGGGCGGAAGGGGGGCTAAATATGAAAAATTTCAACTTTTTTGAATTTTTCCTTGGGTTGCAGCCCAAGAGCTATTTGATAGCCGAATTTCAAGTTCCTTGCTCATCTGCAAGGGTGTAACACGAAATTTCAGTGTTTCGGCGAAGGGGGGGCTAAATACAAAAAATATGAACTTCTTGGAATTTCCCCATGGGACACACCCTAATAGCTATCAGACTGCCGAATTTCAAGTTCCCAGCTTAACTGGAAGGGTCTAAAACGAAATTTCAGTCCGATAATTTGATTGGGCGGAAGGGGGGGGGTAAATGTGAAAAATTTCAACTTTTTGGAATTTTTCCTTGGGTTGCAGTCTAAAAGCTATCAGACTGCCGAATTTCAAGTTCCTAGCTCACCTGGAAGTGGGCAAACATTAATGTCAGTGAGTCAGTCAGTCAGTCAGTCAGTCAGTTAGCCTTCCGGCTTTATATATATATAATAATAAGATAGAGCCAGGCAATGTGCACGCTAAATAGTGCAGGCTTTCGTTTGGAAATTTATTGTGAGCAAACGGTGCGTCGTATCGAGGTACGGATTGCGGCGTTAGACGACCCGTTTAGTGGTCTACATTGCTGCCTTAGGCGCTTTCTCCTATCCCGCATATTTATGCCGTAGAAAGAGGTGAACGTTTCGATCCATGTCAAATTTCGCCCACTTTTCACAAATTGAAAAATAATTTTGCCAACTTGGCAGACAGCTACAGTCTTGAAACTTTGCAGGCAGGTTGGCGATGAAACGACCTATAATTTTGCTTATTTGAGTTTTTGCCGTATCTCAACGGGTTTCGCCATAAATTGCTTAAGAATCATAAATTAGGCCGAAATTTCAATAGTGTTTCCACATGTACCCTCCGTTTTCCCATACTTGCAAGGCAGCTAGAATAACGAAAGTCGGTCTACATATGGCCAATGACGTTGCCAAGGAGCGTCCTGAATTTCGTTTATCTATCCATCTTATGAGTGTGTGAATCAGTAAAATCATTTAGTGAAATTTAACAAAAATGAACGATCCCGGGAATATGAAGCTCAATCTAAGGTAGAAGGAGTCGAGATACGACAAAAAGTCATAGGACCAAAGTTGTAGATCTCTTCATTTTAGGGGATGAAAGTGCAGTCCGTTTATTGATAACAATTACCGTTTAGCCACAAGAGAGCTCGAAACGAAAGCCTGCACCGTCATTTAATTTGCCTTAATATTTCGAATTTTTTAGTGGATGAAATATTAAATATTTTAACTTTTTACAATTTCTACGTCGGTTACAGGCTAGGAGCTAGAACTTTGCCAAATATTAATTTTGTGGGGCACTGCATCACGGTATCCGCCATTTTGTTTGGGGGGAGGGGGGCAAAAATTTAAAATTTAAAATTTTTGGAATTTTTCCGTGGGTTACACGCTAATAGCTATCACCTTGCCAAATTTCAAGTTTCTAGCGCATCTGGAACTGAAGGATCTAACCCGAAATTTGTTTATTCCGTGGGGGGCTACGTACACAAAAATTCGAACTTTTTGGAATTTTTCCTTGGGTTACAGCCTAATATCTATCAGGTTGCCGAATTTCAAGTTCCTAGCTCGTCTGGAAGGGTCTAACACGAAATTTCTTTGATTGTGCGGAAGGGGGGCTAAATATAAAAAAATTGTACTTTTTGCAATTTTTCCTTCGGTTGCACCCCAATAGCTACCAGACTGTAGAATTTCAAGTTCCTAGCTCACTTGGAAGTGGGCAAACATTAATGTCAGTGAGTCAGTCAGTGAGTCAGTCAATTAGCCTTGTGGCTTTATATATATAAGATAAGATAGAGTCGGGCAATGTGCACGCTGAATAGTGCAGGCTTTCGTTTGGAAATTTATTGCGAGCAAACGGTGCATCGTATCGCGGTACGGTTTGCGGCGTTAGGCGACCCTTTTAGTGGTCTATATTACTGTCTTTGGCGCTTTCTCCTACCCCGCATATTTATGCCATAGAGGAGGTGAACGATTCGATCCATGTCAAATTTCGCCCACTTTTCACAAATTGAAAAATAATTTTTCCAACTTGGCAGACAGCTACAGTGTTGAAACTTTGCAGGCAAGTTGACGATGAAACGGCCTATAATTTCGGTTATTTGAGGTTTTACCGTATCTCAACGGGGTTCGCCATAAATTGCTTAAGAATCATCAATTAGGCCGAAATTTCAGTAGTGTTTCCACATGTACCCTCCGTTTTCCCATACTTGCAAGGCAGCTAGAATAACGAAAGTCGGTCTACATATGGCCAATGCCGTTGCCAAGGAGCGTGCTGAATTTCGTTCATCTATCTATCATACGAGTGTGTGAATCAGAAAATAATTTATGGAAATTTAACAAAATTTTGCGAAACCGGGAAAATGAAGCTCAATCTAAGGTAGAAGGGGTCGAGATACGACAAAAAGTCATAAGACCAAAGTTGTAGATCTCTTAATTTTAGGAGTCGAAAGTGCAATCCGTTCATTGATAGCAATTACCGTTCGGCCACAAGAGAGCTCGAAACGAAAGCCTGCACCGTCCTATATATTGATTCGGTGGGAGGGGGTTAATTATTAAAAATTTTAGCTTTTCGGATTTTTTCCAGGGGTTACAGCCTAATAACTATCAGGTTGCCGAATTTCAAGTTCCTAGCTCATCTGGAAGGGTCTAACACGAAATTTCTTTGATTGGGCGGAAGGGGGGCTAAATATAAAAAAATTGTACTTTTTGCAATTTTTCCTTGGGTTGCAGCCTAAAAGCTGTCAGACTGCCGAATTTCAAGTTCCTACCTCATCTGGAAGGGTCTAACACGAATATTTACTACGACATTTTGATGGGCCGTAAGGGGGGCTAAATATGAAAAATGTCAACTTTTTTGAATTTTTCCTTGGGTTGCAGCCAAATAGCTATCAGATTGCCGAATTTCAAGTTCCTACCTCACTTGGTAGTGGGCAAACATTAATGTCAGTCAGTGAGTCAGTCAGTGAGTCAGTCAATTAGCCTTGTGGCTTTATATATATAAGATAAGATAGAGTCGGGCAATGTGCACGCTGAATAGTGCAGGCTTTCGTTTGGAAATTTATTGCGAGCAAACGGTGCATCGTATCGCGGTACGGTTTGCGGCGTTAGGCGGCGCTTTTAGTGGTCTATATTACTGTCTTTGGCGCTTTCTCCTACCCCGCATATTTATGCCATAGAGGAGGTGAACGTTTCGATCCATGTCAAATTTCGCCCACTTTTCACAAATTGAAAAATAATTTTTCCAACTTGGCAGACAGCTACAGTGTTGAAACTTTGCAGGCAAGTTGACGATGAAACGGCCTATAATTTCGGTTATTTGAGGTTTTACCGTATCTCAACGGGGTTCGCCATAAATTGCTTAAGAATCATCAATTAGGCCGAAATTTCAGTAGTGTTTCCACATGTACCCTCCGTTTTCCCATACTTGCAAGGCAGCTAGAATAACGAAAGTCGGTCTACATATGGCCAATGCCGTTGCCAAGGAGCGTGCTGAATTTCGTTCATCTATCTATCATACGAGTGTGTGAATCAGAAAATAATTTATGGAAATTTAACAAAATTTTGCGAAACCGGGAAAATGAAGCTCAATCTAAGGTAGAAGGGGTCGAGATACGACAAAAAGTCATAAGACCAAAGTTGTAGATCTCTTAATTTTAGGAGTCGAAAGTGCAATCCGTTCATTGATAGCAATTACCGTTCGGCCACAAGAGAGCTCGAAACGAAAGCCTGCACCGTCCTATATATTGATTCGGTGGGAGGGGGTTAATTATTAAAAATTTTAGCTTTTCGGATTTTTTCCAGGGGTTACAGCCTAATAACTATCAGGTTGCCGAATTTCAAGTTCCTAGCTCATCTGGAAGGGTCTAACACGAAATTTCTTTGATTGGGCGGAAGGGGGGCTAAATATAAAAAAATTGTACTTTTTGCAATTTTTCCTTGGGTTGCAGCCTAAAAGCTGTCAGACTGCCGAATTTCAAGTTCCTACCTCATCTGGAAGGGTCTAACACGAATATTTACTACGACATTTTGATGGGCCGTAAGGGGGGCTAAATATGAAAAATGTCAACTTTTTTGAATTTTTCCTTGGGTTGCAGCCAAATAGCTATCAGATTGCCGAATTTCAAGTTCCTACCTCACTTGGTAGTGGGCAAACATTAATGTCAGTCAGTGAGTCAGTCAGTGAGTCAGTCAATTAGCCTTGTGGCTTTATATATATAAGATAAGATAGAGTCGGGCAATGTGCACGCTGAATAGTGCAGGCTTTCGTTTGGAAATTTATTGCGAGCAAACGGTGCATCGTATCGCGGTACGGTTTGCGGCGTTAGGCGGCGCTTTTAGTGGTCTATATTACTGTCTTTGGCGCTTTCTCCTACCCCGCATATTTATGCCATAGAGGAGGTGAACGTTTCGATCCATGTCAAATTTCGCCCACTTTTCACAAATTGAAAAATAATTTTTCCAACTTGGCAGACAGCTACAGTGTTGAAACTTTGCAGGCAAGTTGACGATGAAACGGCCTATAATTTCGGTTATTTGAGGTTTTACCGTATCTCAACGGGGTTCGCCATAAATTGCTTAAGAATCATCAATTAGGCCGAAATTTCAGTAGTGTTTCCACATGTACCCTCCGTTTTCCCATACTTGCAAGGCAGCTAGAATAACGAAAGTCGGTCTACATATGGCCAATGCCGTTGCCAAGGAGCGTGCTGAATTTCGTTCATCTATCTATCATACGAGTGTGTGAATCAGAAAATAATTTATGGAAATTTAACAAAATTTTGCGAAACCGGGAAAATGAAGCTCAATCTAAGGTAGAAGGGGTCGAGATACGACAAAAAGTCATAAGACCAAAGTTGTAGATCTCTTAATTTTAGGAGTCGAAAGTGCAATCCGTTCATTGATAGCAATTACCGTTCGGCCACAAGAGAGCTCGAAACGAAAGCCTGCACCGTCCTATATATTGATTCGGTGGGAGGGGGTTAATTATTAAAAATTTTAGCTTTTCGGATTTTTTCCAGGGGTTACAGCCTAATAACTATCAGGTTGCCGAATTTCAAGTTCCTAGCTCATCTGGAAGGGTCTAACACGAAATTTCTTTGATTGGGCGGAAGGGGGGCTAAATATAAAAAAATTGTACTTTTTGCAATTTTTCCTTGGGTTGCAGCCTAAAAGCTGTCAGACTGCCGAATTTCAAGTTCCTACCTCATCTGGAAGGGTCTAACACGAATATTTACTACGACATTTTGATGGGCCGTAAGGGGGGCTAAATATGAAAAATGTCAACTTTTTTGAATTTTTCCTTGGGTTGCAGCCAAATAGCTATCAGATTGCCGAATTTCAAGTTCCTACCTCACTTGGTAGTGGGCAAACATTAATGTCAGTCAGTGAGTCAGTCAGTGAGTCAGTCAATTAGCCTTGTGGCTTTATATATATAAGATAAGATAGAGTCGGGCAATGTGCACGCTGAATAGTGCAGGCTTTCGTTTGGAAATTTATTGCGAGCAAACGGTGCATCGTATCGCGGTACGGTTTGCGGCGTTAGGCGGCGCTTTTAGTGGTCTATATTACTGTCTTTGGCGCTTTCTCCTACCCCGCATATTTATGCCATAGAGGAGGTGAACGTTTCGATCCATGTCAAATTTCGCCCACTTTTCACAAATTGAAAAATAATTTTTCCAACTTGGCAGACAGCTACAGTGTTGAAACTTTGCAGGCAAGTTGACGATGAAACGGCCTATAATTTCGGTTATTTGAGGTTTTACCGTATCTCAACGGGGTTCGCCATAAATTGCTTAAGAATCATCAATTAGGCCGAAATTTCAGTAGTGTTTCCACATGTACCCTCCGTTTTCCCATACTTGCAAGGCAGCTAGAATAACGAAAGTCGGTCTACATATGGCCAATGCCGTTGCCAAGGAGCGTGCTGAATTTCGTTCATCTATCTATCATACGAGTGTGTGAATCAGAAAATAATTTATGGAAATTTAACAAAATTTTGCGAAACCGGGAAAATGAAGCTCAATCTAAGGTAGAAGGGGTCGAGATACGACAAAAAGTCATAAGACCAAAGTTGTAGATCTCTTAATTTTAGGAGTCGAAGGTGCAATCCGTTCATTGATAGCAATTACCGTTCGGCCACAAGAGAGCTCGAAACGAAAGCCTGCACCGTCCTATATATTGATTCGGTGGGAGGGGGTTAATTATTAAAAATTTTAGCTTTTCGGATTTTTTCCAGGGGTTACAGCCTAATAACTATCAGGTTGCCGAATTTCAAGTTCCTAGCTCATCTGGAAGGGTCTAACACGAAATTTCTTTGATTGGGCGGAAGGGGGGCTAAATATAAAAAAATTGTACTTTTTGCAATTTTTCCTTGGGTTGCAGCCTAAAAGCTGTCAGACTGCCGAATTTCAAGTTCCTACCTCATCTGGAAGGGTCTAACACGAATATTTACTACGACATTTTGATGGGCCGTAAGGGGGGCTAAATATGAAAAATGTCAACTTTTTTGAATTTTTCCTTGGGTTGCAGCCAAATAGCTATCAGATTGCCGAATTTCAAGTTCCTACCTCACTTGGTAGTGGGCAAACATTAATGTCAGTCAGTGAGTCAGTCAGTGAGTCAGTCAATTAGCCTTGTGGCTTTATATATATAAGATAAGATAGAGTCGGGCAATGTGCACGCTGAATAGTGCAGGCTTTCGTTTGGAAATTTATTGCGAGCAAACGGTGCATCGTATCGCGGTACGGTTTGCGGCGTTAGGCGGCGCTTTTAGTGGTCTATATTACTGTCTTTGGCGCTTTCTCCTACCCCGCATATTTATGCCATAGAGGAGGTGAACGTTTCGATCCATGTCAAATTTCGCCCACTTTTCACAAATTGAAAAATAATTTTTCCAACTTGGCAGACAGCTACAGTGTTGAAACTTTGCAGGCAAGTTGACGATGAAACGGCCTATAATTTCGGTTATTTGAGGTTTTACCGTATCTCAACGGGGTTCGCCATAAATTGCTTAAGAATCATCAATTAGGCCGAAATTTCAGTAGTGTTTCCACATGTACCCTCCGTTTTCCCATACTTGCAAGGCAGCTAGAATAACGAAAGTCGGTCTACATATGGCCAATGCCGTTGCCAAGGAGCGTGCTGAATTTCGTTCATCTATCTATCATACGAGTGTGTGAATCAGAAAATAATTTATGGAAATTTAACAAAATTTTGCGAAACCGGGAAAATGAAGCTCAATCTAAGGTAGAAGGGGTCGAGATACGACAAAAAGTCATAAGACCAAAGTTGTAGATCTCTTAATTTTAGGAGTCGAAGGTGCAATCCGTTCATTGATAGCAATTACCGTTCGGCCACAAGAGAGCTCGAAACGAAAGCCTGCACCGTCCTATATATTGATTCGGTGGGAGGGGGTTAATTATTAAAAATTTTAGCTTTTCGGATTTTTTCCAGGGGTTACAGCCTAATAACTATCAGGTTGCCGAATTTCAAGTTCCTAGCTCATCTGGAAGGGTCTAACACGAAATTTCTTTGATTGGGCGGAAGGGGGGCTAAATATAAAAAAATTGTACTTTTTGCAATTTTTCCTTGGGTTGCAGCCTAAAAGCTGTCAGACTGCCGAATTTCAAGTTCCTACCTCATCTGGAAGGGTCTAACACGAATATTTACTACGACATTTTGATGGGCCGTAAGGGGGGCTAAATATGAAAAATGTCAACTTTTTTGAATTTTTCCTTGGGTTGCAGCCAAATAGCTATCAGATTGCCGAATTTCAAGTTCCTACCTCACTTGGTAGTGGGCAAACATTAATGTCAGTCAGTGAGTCAGTCAGTGAGTCAGTCAATTAGCCTTGTGGCTTTATATATATAAGATAAGATAGAGTCGGGCAATGTGCACGCTGAATAGTGCAGGCTTTCGTTTGGAAATTTATTGCGAGCAAACGGTGCATCGTATCGCGGTACGGTTTGCGGCGTTAGGCGGCGCTTTTAGTGGTCTATATTACTGTCTTTGGCGCTTTCTCCTACCCCGCATATTTATGCCATAGAGGAGGTGAACGTTTCGATCCATGTCAAATTTCGCCCACTTTTCACAAATTGAAAAATAATTTTTCCAACTTGGCAGACAGCTACAGTGTTGAAACTTTGCAGGCAAGTTGACGATGAAACGGCCTATAATTTCGGTTATTTGAGGTTTTACCGTATCTCAACGGGGTTCGCCATAAATTGCTTAAGAATCATCAATTAGGCCGAAATTTCAGTAGTGTTTCCACATGTACCCTCCGTTTTCCCATACTTGCAAGGCAGCTAGAATAACGAAAGTCGGTCTACATATGGCCAATGCCGTTGCCAAGGAGCGTGCTGAATTTCGTTCATCTATCTATCATACGAGTGTGTGAATCAGAAAATAATTTATGGAAATTTAACAAAATTTTGCGAAACCGGGAAAATGAAGCTCAATCTAAGGTAGAAGGGGTCGAGATACGACAAAAAGTCATAAGACCAAAGTTGTAGATCTCTTAATTTTAGGAGTCGAAAGTGCAATCCGTTCATTGATAGCAATTACCGTTCGGCCACAAGAGAGCTCGAAACGAAAGCCTGCACCGTCCTATATATTGATTCGGTGGGAGGGGGTTAATTATTAAAAATTTTAGCTTTTCGGATTTTTTCCAGGGGTTACAGCCTAATAACTATCAGGTTGCCGAATTTCAAGTTCCTAGCTCATCTGGAAGGGTCTAACACGAAATTTCTTTGATTGGGCGGAAGGGGGGCTAAATATAAAAAAATTGTACTTTTTGCAATTTTTCCTTGGGTTGCAGCCTAAAAGCTGTCAGACTGCCGAATTTCAAGTTCCTACCTCATCTGGAAGGGTCTAACACGAATATTTACTACGACATTTTGATGGGCCGTAAGGGGGGCTAAATATGAAAAATGTCAACTTTTTTGAATTTTTCCTTGGGTTGCAGCCAAATAGCTATCAGATTGCCGAATTTCAAGTTCCTACCTCACTTGGTAGTGGGCAAACATTAATGTCAGTCAGTGAGTCAGTCAGTGAGTCAGTCAATTAGCCTTGTGGCTTTATATATATAAGATAAGATAGAGTCGGGCAATGTGCACGCTGAATAGTGCAGGCTTTCGTTTGGAAATTTATTGCGAGCAAACGGTGCATCGTATCGCGGTACGGTTTGCGGCGTTAGGCGACCCTTTTAGTGGTCTATATTACTGTCTTTGGCGCTTTCTCCTACCCCGCATATTTATGCCATAGAGGAGGTGAACGATTCGATCCATGTCAAATTTCGCCCACTTTTCACAAATTGAAAAATAATTTTTCCAACTTGGCAGACAGCTACAGTGTTGAAACTTTGCAGGCAAGTTGACGATGAAACGGCCTATAATTTCGGTTATTTGAGGTTTTACCGTATCTCAACGGGGTTCGCCATAAATTGCTTAAGAATCATCAATTAGGCCGAAATTTCAGTAGTGTTTCCACATGTACCCTCCGTTTTCCCATACTTGCAAGGCAGCTAGAATAACGAAAGTCGGTCTACATATGGCCAATGCCGTTGCCAAGGAGCGTGCTGAATTTCGTTCATCTATCTATCATACGAGTGTGTGAATCAGAAAATAATTTATGGAAATTTAACAAAATTTTGCGAAACCGGGAAAATGAAGCTCAATCTAAGGTAGAAGGGGTCGAGATACGACAAAAAGTCATAAGACCAAAGTTGTAGATCTCTTAATTTTAGGAGTCGAAAGTGCAATCCGTTCATTGATAGCAATTACCGTTCGGCCACAAGAGAGCTCGAAACGAAAGCCTGCACCGTCCTATATATTGATTCGGTGGGAGGGGGTTAATTATTAAAAATTTTAGCTTTTCGGATTTTTTCCAGGGGTTACAGCCTAATAACTATCAGGTTGCCGAATTTCAAGTTCCTAGCTCATCTGGAAGGGTCTAACACGAAATTTCTTTGATTGGGCGGAAGGGGGGCTAAATATAAAAAAATTGTACTTTTTGCAATTTTTCCTTGGGTTGCAGCCTAAAAGCTGTCAGACTGCCGAATTTCAAGTTCCTACCTCATCTGGAAGGGTCTAACACGAATATTTACTACGACATTTTGATGGGCCGTAAGGGGGGCTAAATATGAAAAATGTCAACTTTTTTGAATTTTTCCTTGGGTTGCAGCCAAATAGCTATCAGATTGCCGAATTTCAAGTTCCTACCTCACTTGGTAGTGGGCAAACATTAATGTCAGTCAGTGAGTCAGTCAGTGAGTCAGTCAATTAGCCTTGTGGCTTTATATATATAAGATAAGATAGAGTCGGGCAATGTGCACGCTGAATAGTGCAGGCTTTCGTTTGGAAATTTATTGCGAGCAAACGGTGCATCGTATCGCGGTACGGTTTGCGGCGTTAGGCGGCGCTTTTAGTGGTCTATATTACTGTCTTTGGCGCTTTCTCCTACCCCGCATATTTATGCCATAGAGGAGGTGAACGTTTCGATCCATGTCAAATTTCGCCCACTTTTCACAAATTGAAAAATAATTTTTCCAACTTGGCAGACAGCTACAGTGTTGAAACTTTGCAGGCAAGTTGACGATGAAACGGCCTATAATTTCGGTTATTTGAGGTTTTACCGTATCTCAACGGGGTTCGCCATAAATTGCTTAAGAATCATCAATTAGGCCGAAATTTCAGTAGTGTTTCCACATGTACCCTCCGTTTTCCCATACTTGCAAGGCAGCTAGAATAACGAAAGTCGGTCTACATATGGCCAATGCCGTTGCCAAGGAGCGTGCTGAATTTCGTTCATCTATCTATCATACGAGTGTGTGAATCAGAAAATAATTTATGGAAATTTAACAAAATTTTGCGAAACCGGGAAAATGAAGCTCAATCTAAGGTAGAAGGGGTCGAGATACGACAAAAAGTCATAAGACCAAAGTTGTAGATCTCTTAATTTTAGGAGTCGAAAGTGCAATCCGTTCATTGATAGCAATTACCGTTCGGCCACAAGAGAGCTCGAAACGAAAGCCTGCACCGTCCTATATATTGATTCGGTGGGAGGGGTTAATTATTAAAAATTTTAGCTTTTCGGATTTTTTCCAGGGGTTACAGCCTAATAACTATCAGGTTGCCGAATTTCAAGTTCCTAGCTCATCTGGAAGGGTCTAACACGAAATTTCTTTGATTGGGCGGAAGGGGGCTAAATATAAAAAATTGTACTTTTTGCAATTTTTCCTTGGGTTGCAGCCTAAAAGCTGTCAGACTGCCGAATTTCAAGTTCCTACCTCATCTGGAAGGGTCTAACACGAATATTTACTACGACATTTTGATGGGCCGTAAGGGGGGCTAAATATGAAAAATGTCAACTTTTTGAATTTTTCCTTGGGTTGCAGCCAAATAGCTATCAGATTGCCGAATTTCAAGTTCCTACCTCACTTGGTAGTGGGCAAACATTAATGTCAGTCAGTGAGTCAGTCAGTGAGTCAGTCAATTAGCCTTGTGGCTTTATATATATAAGATAAGATAGAGTCGGGCAATGTGCACGCTGAATAGTGCAGGCTTTCGTTTGGAAATTTATTGCGAGCAAACGGTGCATCGTATCGCGGTACGGTTTGCGGCGTTAGGCGGCGCTTTTAGTGGTCTATATTACTGTCTTTGGCGCTTTCTCCTACCCCGCATATTTATGCCATAGAGGAGGTGAACGTTTCGATCCATGTCAAATTTCGCCCACTTTTCACAAATTGAAAAATAATTTTTCCAACTTGGCAGACAGCTACAGTGTTGAAACTTTGCAGGCAAGTTGACGATGAAACGGCCTATAATTTCGGTTATTTGAGGTTTTACCGTATCTCAACGGGGTTCGCCATAAATTGCTTAAGAATCATCAATTAGGCCGAAATTTCAGTAGTGTTTCCACATGTACCCTCCGTTTTCCCATACTTGCAAGGCAGCTAGAATAACGAAAGTCGGTCTACATATGGCCAATGCCGTTGCCAAGGAGCGTGCTGAATTTCGTTCATCTATCTATCATACGAGTGTGTGAATCAGAAAATAATTTATGGAAATTTAACAAAATTTTGCGAAACCGGGAAAATGAAGCTCAATCTAAGGTAGAAGGGGTCGAGATACGACAAAAAGTCATAAGACCAAAGTTGTAGATCTCTTAATTTTAGGAGTCGAAAGTGCAATCCGTTCATTGATAGCAATTACCGTTCGGCCACAAGAGAGCTCGAAACGAAAGCCTGCACCGTCCTATATATTGATTCGGTGGGAGGGGGTTAATTATTAAAAATTTTAGCTTTTCGGATTTTTTCCAGGGGTTACAGCCTAATAACTATCAGGTTGCCGAATTTCAAGTTCCTAGCTCATCTGGAAGGGTCTAACACGAAATTTCTTTGATTGGGCGGAAGGGGGGCTAAATATAAAAAAATTGTACTTTTTGCAATTTTTCCTTGGGTTGCAGCCTAAAAGCTGTCAGACTGCCGAATTTCAAGTTCCTACCTCATCTGGAAGGGTCTAACACGAATATTTACTACGACATTTTGATGGGCCGTAAGGGGGGCTAAATATGAAAAATGTCAACTTTTTTGAATTTTTCCTTGGGTTGCAGCCAAATAGCTATCAGATTGCCGAATTTCAAGTTCCTACCTCACTTGGTAGTGGGCAAACATTAATGTCAGTCAGTGAGTCAGTCAGTGAGTCAGTCAATTAGCCTTGTGGCTTTATATATATAAGATAAGATAGAGTCGGGCAATGTGCACGCTGAATAGTGCAGGCTTTCGTTTGGAAATTTATTGCGAGCAAACGGTGCATCGTATCGCGGTACGGTTTGCGGCGTTAGGCGGCGCTTTTAGTGGTCTATATTACTGTCTTTGGCGCTTTCTCCTACCCCGCATATTTATGCCATAGAGGAGGTGAACGTTTCGATCCATGTCAAATTTCGCCCACTTTTCACAAATTGAAAAATAATTTTTCCAACTTGGCAGACAGCTACAGTGTTGAAACTTTGCAGGCAAGTTGACGATGAAACGGCCTATAATTTCGGTTATTTGAGGTTTTACCGTATCTCAACGGGGTTCGCCATAAATTGCTTAAGAATCATCAATTAGGCCGAAATTTCAGTAGTGTTTCCACATGTACCCTCCGTTTTCCCATACTTGCAAGGCAGCTAGAATAACGAAAGTCGGTCTACATATGGCCAATGCCGTTGCCAAGGAGCGTGCTGAATTTCGTTCATCTATCTATCATACGAGTGTGTGAATCAGAAAATAATTTATGGAAATTTAACAAAATTTTGCGAAACCGGGAAAATGAAGCTCAATCTAAGGTAGAAGGGGTCGAGATACGACAAAAAGTCATAAGACCAAAGTTGTAGATCTCTTAATTTTAGGAGTCGAAGGTGCAATCCGTTCATTGATAGCAATTACCGTTCGGCCACAAGAGAGCTCGAAACGAAAGCCTGCACCGTCCTATATATTGATTCGGTGGGAGGGGGTTAATTATTAAAAATTTTAGCTTTTCGGATTTTTTCCAGGGGTTACAGCCTAATAACTATCAGGTTGCGTTGCCGAATTTCAAGTTCCTAGCTCATCTGGAAGGGTCTAACACGAAATTTCTTTGATTGGGCGGAAGGGGGGCTAAATATAAAAAAATTGTACTTTTTGCAATTTTTCCTTGGGTTGCAGCCTAAAAGCTGTCAGACTGCCGAATTTCAAGTTCCTACCTCATCTGGAAGGGTCTAACACGAATATTTACTACGACATTTTGATGGGCCGTAAGGGGGGCTAAATATGAAAAATGTCAACTTTTTTGAATTTTTCCTTGGGTTGCAGCCAAATAGCTATCAGATTGCCGAATTTCAAGTTCCTACCTCACTTGGTAGTGGGCAAACATTAATGTCAGTCAGTGAGTCAGTCAGTGAGTCAGTCAATTAGCCTTGTGGCTTTATATATATAAGATAAGATAGAGTCGGGCAATGTGCACGCTGAATAGTGCAGGCTTTCGTTTGGAAATTTATTGCGAGCAAACGGTGCATCGTATCGCGGTACGGTTTGCGGCGTTAGGCGGCGCTTTTAGTGGTCTATATTACTGTCTTTGGCGCTTTCTCCTACCCCGCATATTTATGCCATAGAGGAGGTGAACGTTTCGATCCATGTCAAATTTCGCCCACTTTTCACAAATTGAAAAATAATTTTTCCAACTTGGCAGACAGCTACAGTGTTGAAACTTTGCAGGCAAGTTGACGATGAAACGGCCTATAATTTCGGTTATTTGAGGTTTTACCGTATCTCAACGGGGTTCGCCATAAATTGCTTAAGAATCATCAATTAGGCCGAAATTTCAGTAGTGTTTCCACATGTACCCTCCGTTTTCCCATACTTGCAAGGCAGCTAGAATAACGAAAGTCGGTCTACATATGGCCAATGCCGTTGCCAAGGAGCGTGCTGAATTTCGTTCATCTATCTATCATACGAGTGTGTGAATCAGAAAATAATTTATGGAAATTTAACAAAATTTTGCGAAACCGGGAAAATGAAGCTCAATCTAAGGTAGAAGGGGTCGAGATACGACAAAAAGTCATAAGACCAAAGTTGTAGATCTCTTAATTTTAGGAGTCGAAGGTGCAATCCGTTCATTGATAGCAATTACCGTTCGGCCACAAGAGAGCTCGAAACGAAAGCCTGCACCGTCCTATATATTGATTCGGTGGGAGGGGGGTTAATTATTAAAAATTTTAGCTTTTCGGATTTTTTCCAGGGGTTACAGCCTAATAACTATCAGGTTGCCGAATTTCAAGTTCCTAGCTCATCTGGAAGGGTCTAACACGAAATTTCTTTGATTGGGCGGAAGGGGGGCTAAATATAAAAAAATTGTACTTTTTGCAATTTTTCCTTGGGTTGCAGCCTAAAAGCTGTCAGACTGCCGAATTTCAAGTTCCTACCTCATCTGGAAGGGTCTAACACGAATATTTACTACGACATTTTGATGGGCCGTAAGGGGGGCTAAATATGAAAAATGTCAACTTTTTTGAATTTTTCCTTGGGTTGCAGCCAAATAGCTATCAGATTGCCGAATTTCAAGTTCCTACCTCACTTGGTAGTGGGCAAACATTAATGTCAGTCAGTGAGTCAGTCAGTGAGTCAGTCAATTAGCCTTGTGGCTTTATATATATAAGATAAGATAGAGTCGGGCAATGTGCACGCTGAATAGTGCAGGCTTTCGTTTGGAAATTTATTGCGAGCAAACGGTGCATCGTATCGCGGTACGGTTTGCGGCGTTAGGCGGCGCTTTTAGTGGTCTATATTACTGTCTTTGGCGCTTTCTCCTACCCCGCATATTTATGCCATAGAGGAGGTGAACGTTTCGATCCATGTCAAATTTCGCCCACTTTTCACAAATTGAAAAATAATTTTTCCAACTTGGCAGACAGCTACAGTGTTGAAACTTTGCAGGCAAGTTGACGATGAAACGGCCTATAATTTCGGTTATTTGAGGTTTTACCGTATCTCAACGGGGTTCGCCATAAATTGCTTAAGAATCATCAATTAGGCCGAAATTTCAGTAGTGTTTCCACATGTACCCTCCGTTTTCCCATACTTGCAAGGCAGCTAGAATAACGAAAGTCGGTCTACATATGGCCAATGCCGTTGCCAAGGAGCGTGCTGAATTTCGTTCATCTATCTATCATACGAGTGTGTGAATCAGAAAATAATTTATGGAAATTTAACAAAATTTTGCGAAACCGGGAAAATGAAGCTCAATCTAAGGTAGAAGGGGTCGAGATACGACAAAAAGTCATAAGACCAAAGTTGTAGATCTCTTAATTTTAGGAGTCGAAAGTGCAATCCGTTCATTGATAGCAATTACCGTTCGGCCACAAGAGAGCTCGAAACGAAAGCCTGCACCGTCCTATATATTGATTCGGTGGGAGGGGTTAATTATTAAAAATTTTAGCTTTTCGGATTTTTTCCAGGGGTTACAGCCTAATAACTATCAGGTTGCCGAATTTCAAGTTCCTAGCTCATCTGGAAGGGTCTAACACGAAATTTCTTTGATTGGGCGGAAGGGGGGCTAAATATAAAAAAATTGTACTTTTTGCAATTTTTCCTTGGGTTGCAGCCTAAAAGCTGTCAGACTGCCGAATTTCAAGTTCCTACCTCATCTGGAAGGGTCTAACACGAATATTTACTACGACATTTTGATGGGCCGTAAGGGGGGCTAAATATGAAAAATGTCAACTTTTTTGAATTTTTCCTTGGGTTGCAGCCAAATAGCTATCAGATTGCCGAATTTCAAGTTCCTACCTCACTTGGTAGTGGGCAAACATTAATGTCAGTCAGTGAGTCAGTCAGTGAGTCAGTCAATTAGCCTTGTGGCTTTATATATATAAGATAAGATAGAGTCGGGCAATGTGCACGCTGAATAGTGCAGGCTTTCGTTTGGAAATTTATTGCGAGCAAACGGTGCATCGTATCGCGGTACGGTTTGCGGCGTTAGGCGACCCTTTTAGTGGTCTATATTACTGTCTTTGGCGCTTTCTCCTACCCCGCATATTTATGCCATAGAGGAGGTGAACGATTCGATCCATGTCAAATTTCGCCCACTTTTCACAAATTGAAAAATAATTTTTCCAACTTGGCAGACAGCTACAGTGTTGAAACTTTGCAGGCAAGTTGACGATGAAACGGCCTATAATTTCGGTTATTTGAGGTTTTACCGTATCTCAACGGGGTTCGCCATAAATTGCTTAAGAATCATCAATTAGGCCGAAATTTCAGTAGTGTTTCCACATGTACCCTCCGTTTTCCCATACTTGCAAGGCAGCTAGAATAACGAAAGTCGGTCTACATATGGCCAATGCCGTTGCCAAGGAGCGTGCTGAATTTCGTTCATCTATCTATCATACGAGTGTGTGAATCAGAAAATAATTTATGGAAATTTAACAAAATTTTGCGAAACCGGGAAAATGAAGCTCAATCTAAGGTAGAAGGGGTCGAGATACGACAAAAAGTCATAAGACCAAAGTTGTAGATCTCTTAATTTTAGGAGTCGAAAGTGCAATCCGTTCATTGATAGCAATTACCGTTCGGCCACAAGAGAGCTCGAAACGAAAGCCTGCACCGTCCTATATATTGATTCGGTGGGAGGGGGTTAATTATTAAAAATTTTAGCTTTTCGGATTTTTTCCAGGGGTTACAGCCTAATAACTATCAGGTTGCCGAATTTCAAGTTCCTAGCTCATCTGGAAGGGTCTAACACGAAATTTCTTTGATTGGGCGGAAGGGGGGCTAAATATAAAAAAATTGTACTTTTTGCAATTTTTCCTTGGGTTGCAGCCTAAAAGCTGTCAGACTGCCGAATTTCAAGTTCCTACCTCATCTGGAAGGGTCTAACACGAATATTTACTACGACATTTTGATGGGCCG
This sequence comes from Anabrus simplex, assembly GCF_040414725.1. NCBI lineage: Eukaryota > Metazoa > Arthropoda > Insecta > Orthoptera > Tettigoniidae > Anabrus > Anabrus simplex. The sequence goes on from NC_090272.1 coordinate 118,054,322, forward strand.
TAAGGGGGGCTAAATATGAAAAATGTCAACTTTTTTGAATTTTTCCTTGGGTTGCAGCCAAATAGCTATCAGATTGCCGAATTTCAAGTTCCTACCTCACTTGGTAGTGGGCAAACATTAATGTCAGTCAGTGAGTCAGTCAGTGAGTCAGTCAATTAGCCTTGTGGCTTTATATATATAAGATAAGATAGAGTCGGGCAATGTGCACGCTGAATAGTGCAGGCTTTCGTTTGGAAATTTATTGCGAGCAAACGGTGCATCGTATCGCGGTACGGTTTG